>NC_136928.1:84064784-84344784 GCF_949752795.1 Hyperoodon ampullatus
ACATTTTCGTTTTTCCACCTCTGTTCAGTACTTGGACCAAAAAAAATTCCAATTGAATTTTTGTCATTGTTTTGTTTTTATATTATTAGTATGATTATATTTCTGTTCCCCCCAAAAGAAGAATTTCTAGAGAAAGGAGATGATCCATACATAGACAGGAGCCTACCAGAAACTCTGTCATCCCTAACATGACCACCCTGATACGTGGTGGGTTCAGAAGTTCCCCATTTGAGCTGCCTAAGGTTTAATGAAGCTGCTGATTGAACTTCACCACAATCTGTCCTCTGAGCAGAGGAGAGAATTCCCCTCAAAGTCAGCAGAGATTCAGAGAAAGAAACTGGATGTACATCTCTCCTCCCTCCTCTGGTCCATCTCACTCAACACTGCGCACGCTGGTATCAGTGGTGAACAAACCTTTATCATTCTTTGTTTATCTGAGTCTCCACCTGAGTTGTCTGTAATCAACTTGTTTTAACTTGGGACCATAATGTCCTTTATACCAAGGATGCAATGTCTTCTGTGGCCTTTCTTGGTTGAGATTGAAGGCCCCCTATTTAATCTTCTTTTCGTCGAATTCCCCACATCATTACAAAGAACACATCTGTGACTGATTACATGGATGGCCCCCCATCCACCCCCTTTGCAATGTGATTTTACAGCCACTTACATCAAGAGGCAGCAGAATGTACACCATTTCCCTATTTCTTAACTCTGGAACCTTCTTGAGATTTGCTTTGGCAAAAAAACAAAAAGGAAACAACAATACCAAAAAAAAAAAAAAAAAAAAAACTCAGCAGAATTAAAATGAAACAGTTTCAAGCCTAGACCTCCAGGGACCTGGCGTGTTTCTACTCTTTGTTCAACCTCTTCCCGGGTCAGCCTGAGGACGACACTTGCCAAACCTGCTAGAAACGGGAGGCCACATGAAGCGAGGCCAAGTCAGTTCTGGATCAGCAGAACCACGAACCCCACTGACCCGAGCTAATCACAGGTGCTTGAATTAGCTCTGGAGACACAGGAAGAATGGCCTCCATGACCAATAGGCTCACCGGCAATGAGAAATACTCATTATTTTAAACCACTGAATTTGGGAATGATTATCAATAGCAAACTGATCTACCATCACTTATCTTTTTTATCTGTTACAGAGTAAAATGGGGAAAATTCCTGTCATATAATAT
Organism: Hyperoodon ampullatus; assembly: GCF_949752795.1. Taxonomy (NCBI): domain Eukaryota; kingdom Metazoa; phylum Chordata; class Mammalia; order Artiodactyla; family Ziphiidae; genus Hyperoodon; species Hyperoodon ampullatus. The sequence continues at coordinate 84,065,966 of NC_136928.1, forward strand.
GTATTTGATAGGTAACATCTGTCAAATACTAGGTCTAATGCACAGAGTGGGGACTCTTCCATATCAACCTCTGAGATTCTAGAAATAGTTCTCATTCTTATGTTGGATAATTTATGAAGAGCTATGATAGCCTTACAGAAGTAAGTATGAGATGTAATTCTAGGCCTCAGCATTTGGCCTAAATCATGAATTCCAAAGACTAGGTGTGCTAACCAACCAACAAAATCCACAGCAGGATACTTACACCTGAACTCTGTTCTTCAGCCGGCTGCGTGGTAATGGAATTCCACCTTGGCCTGTGGGAATGTGTGCAGATTGATGCAGGAGATAAGCAATCTAGGGGGAAAGCCTTGGCTGAGGTTATTATTTTGTTCATCTGGGAAGAAAAAGCCGTCATAAACCTCACCATGGAACTTGGCCCCTGCATTTTCCCTCAGAATATGATTAATTACTCTCTAAATAATAAAAGTCTTCCAGGAACAATAGAAGGCAGCTACTACAGAATATTCATAAATATTCAGCTGAAGCCTGGTGGGAATGTTATACTCCCATCAGGGCTCTGTGCTGACATTGGAAGTCAGACCTCAACTCAGAGGCATAAAACTGTGCAGAAAAATATTTACATAAATGAGCTTGGAATGAGTTGTCAGAGTGCCACATTCTGCTTTTGCCTGGACACTGGGAATTAATTTGGACCTGATAACGAAACTCAGGTCTGAAATGCTGGCAGCCTCTTTATTTCTGTGACCAGCTCACATGAATGTCAGGGGTGAACAGAACAGGTCTACTCAGGCCACTATCTTAGTAGAACCCAGGTCATCAAACCATTTTTATTTGTCTTTGAGTTCTATAGTTTCCATCTACCCTTTTAGAAAACATTTGGTGCCCATCTACCAGACACTAGTAAAAACAAAGTGTAGACTCCAGGCCCAAGTTCTCCCAAGGAATACAGGAACATAAATAGGTCATTACAACTCATCTTAAGTGCCAGCATGGCAACTTGACCAAATGCAAGGGGAGCATAGGAGGAAAGCGGGACTGCAGGAGCTGGTCAGGGAGGTGGGGTGGACCAGTAGCTGGATTGACAGGAAAGGCTTTGTAGAGCATGGGACATCTGAGCAGGGTCTGTTGGAGGAGGTCAAGAGTTCTTCCAAGTGAGAAGAGAAGGCAGGAGATCCCAGGAATCTCTGATGTGGTCTGGGAAACAGTGAAGGATGGTGGGATTGTGGTTAGGGATGGTGAGCTGGAAAAATCAGAGCTAAATCTGAGGCAGTCACTTGGAGTCCCAGAAAAACACTGTGACCTTTCCCTCCATTTCACTGTTGATTTATTCTGGCTGAAGTTTGTGCAAAAGGGAAACACTTCAGAGGGTCTTGGAGTATTTGTCTGGCTGAATCCTTTGGAATTTGTGAGGAACAAAAGAAATATCCAGAACCGCCAATTACCACTTGCTTTGAGAATGGCTGAGGGTCTTACAGACCCCCTCATCCACTGAGGACACCGCCACTCTTTCTTTCGAGCCCTTTCAGCTGTGACCCTCTCTGGGAAAGCAGAATGCCGGCATAATGCAACTGGAGCCTATGTGGATTGAGAGGACATTGGTGACTTTAGCAAGAGATGCTTGGAGGGGGCAGTGGGTGTAGAAGCTGGTGAGTGTGGTGTAAAAGCAAACGAGAGGATTGGAAATCCAGCTGTGTCACTTAGGAAAAGTCGTTCATATGCAAAGCCTCAGGTCCTTGCACCTGTGAGAATGTGGTAACGGATGAGATCTGATCACTGCTTCTCAAATTTCTATTTACACGAAAGAAAGACCCTAGGGTAGCGTCCATGCTCACACCCTGTATAGTTCCCTTGCCTCAAGTGGGACAGTCCTGTAACTTGCTTCTAACCAAGGCAAAGACGTCACTCCCATGATTAATCTACACACACACACACACGTACACATGTATATATACATATACTTATACATACAAGTGCATATATACATAAGCATATATGTTCATCTTGCTAGCACAAACTAGAAGGAGACTTTCTTAGCTGATTTGATCATGTAAGCCACCATGTTGAGGAAAACCACGTGGTGAGGAAGTGCAGGCAGCCTCTAGGATATGAGGGGCCCCCTGCAGACAACAACAGGCACATGGAAGAAAATGAATTCTGCTAACATTGTAAATGAGAACAGAAGTGGGCTTTTCCCCAGTAGAGACTTCAGATGAGAACACAGTCCAGCTGACACCTTTCTGGCCTGGTGATACTCTGAGCAGTGAACCCAGTTAAGTTTCCCAGACTACATACCCATAAAAACTGTGAGATAATCAGCATGCTTTAAGACACTAAGTTTTTGCTAATTTGTTACACAGCCATGAAAAGTTAATATAATGTACTCACCAGTCACCTAGGGATCGTCCTAAAATCTGGATTCTAACTCAGAAGATCTGAGGTGGGGTTTAGTTTCTGCGTTTCTAAGTAGTTCCCAAGCACTGTAATGCTCCAGGTCTAAAACCACATTTTCAGTAAAAAGGAGATAAGACGCCTACCGAGATTGCTTCCAACTCTAGGAATATACCAGCTGGAGAAGAAAATCACTTGAGGATCAAAGAAGAGAAGTTATTGCCGTTTGCAAATATCTAAAACTGACTTTTGCAAGTTCACTAAAAACTGAAAAAGTATGGTGAACAAGTTTAAATGCATATGGAAGTATTTCATAGAAGTCATTTTCAAGAAATACTCAAGGCTCTGCAGGAGAAATGAAAAGACTAATGATGAAATAAATGTTGGAAAGAGAAATTACAGCAAAGTGCTAGCTCTAACTAAATATTACATGTGTAATGGTGTGTGTGGGTCCCTGTGCACGACTTACCCTGTTTCATACACAAACCGAGAATTATGGGGAACAGGAGGGTCTTTGGTAAACTAGTGGCCCCCACCATGTCACAAAAGAAGCCTGAAACATGCTCTCAGCATGGGGACCACAAGCCAAAGAGCTTCTCCTTCTAAAACACTGGACCAAAGACACAAGTGCACAGTCGCTGGGCAGCATGGGATAAGTTGGCTTTTCTGCTACCAGTTACATCACTTACGATATATCCTCTCTGAGCCATAATGAGTTTCTCTCTCAAAATAATGAGCCGTCCTGCCTCCACAGTACCCACTCTACAAGAGGCATTGGGAAAATGAAACAATTCAGTGGAGAGATCCATCTTGGCAATCCTAAGGACACCTGCTCAGATCCTGGCTCCATGGAATACTGACTTTGACTGTGGGCAGGTGAACTTATGGTTTCTCATTTACAAAATGGGTGCAAAATAATACAGACTTCTAGAATTTTTGTAAGGATTAGAAAATGTTAAGGGTTAAAGTTTCTCATGCTCCATGCTAGGCAGTAAGCTTCTTTGTTGAGTGAAGCATCACAGAAGAAAAAAAAAATTAGTCATCACCCTGACCATTTCCCCATGGTTTCCTTGGCCAAGATCATCAATCTCTTTTTCCTCTTTCAGCATCAAGAAAAGGTGACTCTGAGATAGCATCCCCTGAGTTTTGAGGGTGAGCACGGACTGTCCCTATGCATCTACTTCCTCCAGACTCTAGCTGCTGAGGCAATGGGGCATTTTGGCAGCATTTGTGGGATGTTTAATTAAGCATCATAATTACGAAGGATTGAAGGAGGGGGGATATGAGTAGGAACTGGGCACACCCAGGCGAACATTGCTCTGCGTGTCTCCTAACACGGGGCATTTTCATGATTCTCCTGGAGGAGGGCACTTAGCACAGGATGATCCAGCGGTGTTGAAAGCAGAGGACGGGAACAGCCAGAGTAGTCATTCTTCCCTTGGTCATCCTGAACCCTGTGGACAAAGTGCCACAACACGGCCCAGGAACACACAGTCCCCGAGTCCAGGTCACTGCAGCATGTCCAGCAAACCGTACACCCAGAACTCGGCTGCCAACAAAGCTGACTCTGCAATTTCACCTCTGTTGATCTTAAGTCTTTTCACTGATGTTCTATCCTTTCTGCTTCCACTCCACAGTCTGGTACAGACGCCCACCCATTTTAACAGCCTCCCAGTCACCTCCAGGCCTCCACTCCCTTCCACCGCAGGCTCCCAACCGGTAGCCATGCTTCTCCTGCCACCACCAGCCTTCACCCCGCATCTCCCAGGCTGGCCAAGCCTAGTGGTCTTCTTCCTGCTGTTCCAGCCCCTTCACCACCTGTCTGTCCCCAACCCCACCCCAGGAGGCCTGCTTCTGTGACTCTGCTCACACAGGGGGTGTGAAGAGGCACCCCTCCTTCCTGTCTGTGCTCAGGGAAGCCCTGTTCTCTCTGCCCAGACCCAAGCCCTGCAATCCCTTCTCCCCCAGGAGTTGCTCTGACTTCCCCTGAGGGATGCTGCTCCTCTCTGCCCCTCACTGTGCTTCAGGGCAGGTGTAACCTTCTCGTCTCTGCACCCCAGTGGCCTTGATGCCTGAGAGCAGAATCCCGCTGCACGTGCTTTGGTCTGTGTGCGGAATTAAGGTGCTGAGGATGGAGGGAGAAGATCTGCCAAGAAGGAGCTGCAGGCTGTGGGCGAGGAAGTCTCCCCGTTGGGCGCCAGGCTCCTCGTTTATAAGAACAGGTGATCTCTGAGGGGTTTTTCCAGCCGTGGGATTCTGGCGATTCTTCCCTGGGGAGCTTCGTTAGGGGTCAATGCTTCACTGAAATGCTGGTATTCGGGGTCTCCTCCATGAGGTCGGAGGAGAGAGTCAAGAATCAGTCCTTCAAGGGAGAATTCTTCTGCATCTCCCTGAAGCTCTCCAGAGAATTCACACTCCTGGGATATATTATTGTCTTAGAATTTTAAGCATAAATAAGGAGCAGTATGGGAGGCTGGGGGTCAAAATCTGATTCTTAAGAAACTAAAAATCCAAAAAAAACTAAAAAGTATAGTGTAACAAACACCCATGCACTTTTCAGCTAAATTAAAAAAAATTAAAACCTGAATCCCATAGAGCTCAGTTAGTTATATGTCTGGTGTGTGAAATAAACATCACAGGGGAGGCTGAGAAGTCTCTGATGGCTGTCCCCTTTCTTCCCTCACCCTGCCACCCCCCAGTTTTCTAGAAAGTGACTGCCTTCCTCGATCTGTTGTGCACTGTTTCTGTTTGCGAAACTTCTACAGCATATATTACAATAAGCCATGCAGAGCGGTTTATTGTAATGTATTTACAATATATAATATATATTATATATATAATAATTTTGTTAAGAGTGGATCAAGAAAGAAAAGGCAGGAGAAGAGTGCGGTGGACAGCACAGGTGTCCAGCAGGGCTGACCTGCATCCCCCACCAGCTGCCACTTCCTACAGGGGTCCTTGTGGCCACGCCTCCCAGAGCCCCTTTCATTCCTGTGCTGTGGAGATGACAGTCCTTGCAGACCTGTGAGCACTCAAATCAACCCGTGTAAGGGAGTGAGCAAACTGCCAACTTATGATAGGGTCCCAATTCATAATACAACATAATAGTGACATTTTGCTTCTAGACTGTCTGTATACTTCCAGTTCAATTTTTTTTATCAATTAGTATTAGAGTATAGTTGCTTTACAATGCTGTGTTAGTTTCTGCTGTACAGCAAAGTGAATCAGCTATACGTATACATATATCCCCTCTTTTTTGGATTTCCTTCCCACTCAGGTCACCACAGAGTACTGAGTAGAGTTCCCTGTGTTATAGAGTAGGTTCTCATTAGTTATCTATTTTCTATATAGTATCTATAGTGTATATATGTCAATCCCAATCTCCCAATTCATCCCACACACACACCCCTTTCCCCCTTGGTGTCCATATGTTTTTTCTCTACATCTGTGTATCTATTTCTGCTCTGCAAATAAGATCATCTAGAGCATTTTTCTAGATTCCATATATATGGGTTAATATATGATATTTTTTTTTCTTTCTAATTTACTTCACTCTGTATGACAGTCTCTATGGCCATCCATGTCTCTAGAAATGACCCAGTTTCGTTCCTTTTTATGGCTGAGTAATATCTCATTGTATAAATGTGCCACATCTTCTTTATCCATTTGGCTATTGTAAATAGTGCTGCAATGAACATTGGGGTGCACGGGTCTTTTTGAATTATGGTTTTCTCTTGGGTATATACCCAGTAGTGGGATTGCTGGGTCTGCCAGTTCAAATTTAATGGTTGATTTTTTTAAACCGAATGACCCAAGCAATTGACCTTCCTCCTGTAAACACACACATGCGCGCACACACACACACACACACAGACAGAGCAATTAATTCCTTGATTTGACAAGCATCTACTATGTCTCTACTATGTGTCAGGCAGTAGTAGGAGTTAGTGATGCAAACAGTAAAAACCCATATTTATAATGTTAATTTCCTAAACTCCTGGATAAAACTAACAATCAAGTTCACTTTTCTGAAGCTTTCAAAATTTATTCTTTTTACATTTTGGGCCTTTCAAAAAGCTGTGATAAACAGAGAGAATCTGAGGAGTGAGAACAGACTATGCTCTCCTGGAGCTTTCCAGTGTGATGAAAACTGCATTAAATATATGGACATTCTGAGTGGATTTTCTAAGTCGATAAAAACTATATATAGAATGAGTTAAGATATGTATTCAAAAAGACCCAAATAACTACCTAGGGGAACAAGTGAATGACTTTTGGTTTTCCCATATGGAGAATTTTACTCCGTGTTTCTTTGTGTTAAAGAGTCCAACACAGCCATCACCAGCATCCCTGGCAGCATGGGCTGTGACATCAGAGGGAAACGTGGTCGGATCCGGCATGTTCACGGGTCGTAGAATGAGAAGAGGGGGAGGGGACCTCGGTGTTTTGTAGTTGGAGGCTGTGAGTGACTATTCTTGGTGGGGCTGTCACCCACATCAGCACTGGAATTCATCAATGACTTAACATGTTGCCCAACACTCTATGATTGACTTGCATTTTCTCATGTATCCTTGGAAAGGTCCAGGGAAGGACACAGAGAGCAAACTAGTGGTTACCAGTGAAGGAGGGGCAACACGGGGTCGGGGGAGAGGGAGTGTGATGCACAAACTATCGGGTGTAAGACAGGCTCAAGGACGTGTTGCACAGCTCGGGGAATAGAGCCAGTATTTTGTGATAACTGTAAATGCAAAGTAACCTTTAAAAATCGTATAAAAATTTTTTTTAAATTTAAATAAATATTGAAAAAAGCAAGTAGAAAAAAAAAATCCCGTGAAGTATTTTAACCCTCATTTTCAAATGAAGAAAGGGACCCCCTCGGTAAGTCCCATGCCTAGGAAGTCACCCACCTGGGACCTGAGCCCAGGGTGCCCTGAGCACAGTGGCCACACTCCTGACCATGATGCTCTGACTCCCGTTCCGTGTCGGCCCCATTCCTAAAACACACACCCTGAGAGATGCTAGAAAGGGAAGAATTGTAAAACAAAAAAAACCAGTAATGAGCAGGAATGGCTATTTTTAAACGCCTGAATCACCCACGGGCTGAGACACAGCCCAGGGGACAGGAGCATTTGACACTGTCCCTGGATCTGGCCACATCAGCAGCTATGTTCTCCCCTAGGAACGGCACACGGTGAGGTCGACCTTCGCAGCAGCCCTCCTACGTGCACAAGCCGTGGTCAGTACCGACACCCTCCCGCGCCCTGCAATTTGGGTCCCCTAAGAGGCCGATGTTGGTGAGGGCTGGTACAGAGAGAAGTAGTTTTTGTGGGGAGGACGAATCCATGCGCCCATGTGTACACACACACACACTCACACACACACACACACGCACACAGATTTATTTTGCTTAAAAGCAGTTTCCTTCTCAGCAGAGTGTCCCCTGGGGGTGATTCCCACGTTCCAGGTCAGCTTGAAGAACTGAGGTCCAACCAGAGTGGGGAGGGGTTGCTTCAGGGCGGGGGAGGCTTGGCCACCTCCCACCTTTGGGTCTCCTCTGCTGTGACCGGTCTCACTCGGGCAGGGCTGTCCACCCATGGGCCATGCTCCCTCTTCGGGCTGAGCTGTATCCCCCAAAACATGTTGGAATCCTCACCCCCAGCACCTGTGAATGTGAGCTAATTTGGAAATAGGGTCTTTGAAAACGGTCAAGTGAAGATGAGGTCATCCTGGACGATGAGTCCCTGGTGGGACTAATCCAGTGACTGGTGTCTTTATAAAAAGAAGAGATGTGGACACAGAGACAGTCAGGCACACAGGGACAAGACCATGTGAAGATGAAGACAGAGATTGGTTTGAGGCATGAACAAGCCAAGGAACACCTGAGATGCCAGCGAACCCCTAGAAGCTGGGAGAGAGGCTGGAACAGATCCTTTTCGCTCAGGGTTCTCAGGAGGGACCAAACCTGTTACCCGTTGATCGTGGGCCTCTGGCCTCCAGAACTGTGGGAGAAGAAATTTTTGTTGTTTCAGCCCCCCAGTTTGTGGGGCTTTGTTATGGCAGCCCTAGAAAACCGACACACTCCCCGTAGCTTTAGAATGAAGGTCAAGTCCCAGAGCTTTTCACGCTGTGCCCACCGCAGGTGGACACTTGAGTGACAGTCCAGCCCCAGTGTGCTGGTCTGACCAAAGCCCTTGCACTTTCTGGACTGGGCCATTCCCTTGAACACTCCAGCCCTCGTTTTTGCTTGGCTGACCCTTACTCATCTCCAAGACCCAGTTCACATAGCTCATCCTCCTTCTCTGGCTGAAGGGCTGCAGGTGGCCCACCAGATCACTAATCATCATCTCTGATGGACAGACCTGCCTCACTCCAGACTAGGAGTCCCTGTGAGCAGGGACTCTGTGTCTTCAATGCTAGCAATGAGTCCCCAGTTCACACAACACTCCTTGCTCCATCTGCATCTCCAGATTCTAAGGGTGGTTTTTAAAACGTAGCCATAGAACAGGTAATTAACTATTTCTAGGCTTTCATTTCAAGTTAACGAGTGAGGTACATACATTCTTCCATGAGGTTTAGATGAAGCAAAGGAAAATCAAAGTGGAATACTCAGAGTTACTATTCTTTTCCCCTGCTAAACACACAGAATCCATATTTATTCTTTTTTTCCCAGTAGTGAAAGGTTGATCACTGATTTTGATGATGCTCTTGTAAACTTTGGTAGATTTGCAAGTGGTTGTCTCTGTGGATGTAGGCAGAGGAGCCAGGCTGGGATGCTTTCTGATGCCGCCTTCCTGGGCTGGCACCATGAGGAGACACGGGAGGATGAGTGGGCTCACCTTCCCAGCATCCCAGATCGTTTTGGCTGCAAAACAGAGTTGAGAACATTCCCAAGACAGAAAACCTCAGTGTATGTGGATGGACCTGGAGGGTATCATGCTAAATGAAATAAGTCAGACAGTGAAACACAAAGAATCTATGATTTCTCTTATATGTGCAATCTACAAGACAAAACCAATAAGCAAACGAAACAAAACAGATACAGGCTCATAGCTACAGAGAAGAAACTGGTGGTTGCCAGAAGGAAGGGGGCTGGAGGATGGACAAGATAATGTGCAGGAGATTAAGAGGTACACACTTCCAGCCGTAAGACCCCAGGGATGCAATGTAATATAGGGAAAATAGTCAATAAGATTACTCAGCCATAAAAAGGAACAAAATTGGGTCATTTGTAGAGATGTGGATGGACCTAGAGTCTGTCATACAGAGTGAAGTAAGTCAGAAACAGAAAAACAAATATCGTATATTAATGCATGTATGTGGAATCTAGAAAAATGGTACAGATTCCTGCCCCTATTTGCAGGGCAGGAATAGTGATGCAGACGTAGAGAACGGAAGGGTGGACACGGCGGGGAAGAGGAGGGTGGGATGAACTGGGAGATTAGCATTGACATACATACACTACAGTGTGTAAAATAGGTAGCTAGTGGGAACCCGCTGTAGAGCACAGGGAGCTCAGCTCGGTGCTCTGGGATGACCTAGATGGGTGGGATGGGGGATGGGATAGGAGGGAGGTCTAAGAGGGAGGGGATGTGTGTGTTCGTATGGCTCATTCACTTCGCCATGCAGCAGAAACTAACACAACATTGTAAAGCAATTACACTCCAATTTAAAAAAAAGACTGTAAAAACTTTATATGATGACGAATGGTAGCTGGTCTTACTGTGGTAATCATTTCATAATGTATAAAAATATTGAATCACTATGCTGTACACCCAAAACAATATCCTAGTGCATGTTAATTATTACTCTTTAAAAAACAAAACCAAAAAAAACACCTGTTTTCCCGGTGGTAGAAGTTCCCCTTCCCGTACACCTCCAATCCTCATATTATTTTCAATCTTCAAGACAGCAGTCAACTAAGAGTATAAAAAAGATGGAGCCAGACAGGATTTACAAAAGTAACCTGTATTCCAGCCAAAATATCTTTAAAAAGAAATCCCTTCTAAAGGGGGGGACAAACTACATAAGACACAATACACTTAAAATATGTATTGAAATTACAAATCAAACTTTTCCATATGATTCCAAAGTACAAAACACAACATTAAAAGGCATTCAAACAGCTCTTTTATACATCACAGTGTTAGTGGCACAAAACGTACTGACATTTCAAAAACACAAACCAAACTTGTTTTTGTTTTTTTGTTTTTACCACCACTTGTCAAATACATAATGTATACATGTGCATGACTCATTCATGCATATTTTTATACAAGATTAAAATACACCCATGGTAAGGTGAGCATGGAATGAAGGAAAGGTCGGGTACCTACCCCTCCCTGAAGGCTGCTGGAATCTCGGAAGACAGGATTGTGCAAACCAAGGACGGGGAGACCACGGGCTTTACACACCCAAACGGCAGCCTCTCCTGGTTAGGATGCATCCGTCATTCTGCTTTAATGCAGCCACTTCTTTCCAGCAGGCATTTTTGACAATACCAGTCATAACTCTTTATTGTGTTTACTTTCATAAGGGCTTGGGTTAATGATAAGGAATAAACAAGCTTTGGTATGTTTTAAAGAGACCTTCAGGAAGCTTTATACATGCAAAATGTTTTCCCTTGATGATTTTACTGTGATTTATATACACATACCGGGGTATTTATTAATCAACGAGAATCTGAGAAATATACAAAAAACCCACCCTGGTTCTTTCCAATCCTCTCAGTTTTAAAGACAACCAAGGGAAAATGCTCTCTTCTAATTTGCGAAATGACCTTTAACATTTGTAACATAGGAAAGATAAAAATCATCTTGGAGTAATTTTTGCATATCTGATACTCCCTTTCCCCCCGGGAACTGGCCTGGTTGCTAAACCGGTTGTGTGCAATAATATGCTGTAAAGAGAATTTGTTCCCCTTTAAAAAGATGCCAGAGGTGGCAGATATTGGTCCCTCAGTCCCCTGGAGGTGGAGCAGACACTGGTCTGGACAGCCATGCGTGCAGTCAAAGGCTCTGCGCATGCTCAGGTCCTAGGTTGGTCTCTGCCCCGTGAACATCTACAGAGACGCCTCTGAAGGCGCTGGTCCCCTGTGATGATGGCGAGCTCGGCCGGCCGGGCTGAAGGATGCAGGGCAGGGTCAGGCTCAGAGACCAGGCACGGCCGGGGAAACCTCACAGCGTTGTCAGTTACCAAAGGGACTCAGGTAACCCCACCCGGACAGGGGCAGGCTCAGCTGTGGGCTGTCTCCGTGCCCTTCCACCCCTCCTCCCCAGATTTAAAGGCCTCTAAATGAATAAACAGATGTGTGCTTCCAGAGAGTCAGCAGGAAAACCACCTGTAAAAGTGTCATTTTTAATGAAGACCACCTCCTAAGCATCGAATCCCCAGGTTTTACTGGGAGGGGATGGAAAGGTCAAAACCCAAACCGCGGGCCACCTTCCCACATCCTGTTTACATCTGACATCAAGCCTGGTTCATACTGCATCCCCACAAACTATGGGATGGCGTTCCTCCCTGAAAGAAAAGGAGTCAGATGGGGGCGACGCGAGTCTATGTAAGGATCTCAGTGCGATCTCGCTGGTATCTTTCTAGGGAATAGACAGTTTTAGGTTTTTTTTTTTTTTTTCCTTTTTTTTGCGGTACGCGGGCCTCTCACTGTTGTGGTCTCTCCCGTTGCGGAGCACAGGTTCCGGACGCACAGACTCAGCGGCCATGGCTCACGGGCCCAGCCGCTCCGCGGCATGTGGGACCCTTCTGGACCGGGGCACGAACCCGTGTCCCCTGAATCAGCAGGCGGACTCTCAACCACTGCGCCACCAGGGAAGCCCCAGTTTTAGTTTTGTTTTTACTGAATCAGACTGAGCACTCTGAGGCATGCTTGATGCAAAAACTCGGAGTAAGTAGGTGCTACTTTGGCCCCGGCCTGCCCCAGAATCTCCGGTGTTCCCTACCTGGGTCAAACCATGTGCTATGAGCAGAGGTAAAGGCACAGGGATGGTTGATGCTCTGGATGTGCACGATTTGCCCACGGACTCTTCTAGGAGAGACAAGACAGCCCGACTCGCTAGGAATAAAGGGACCTGAGCGCTGATCCAGGGAATGCAACCTTTCCAAAGCCTCTGGTTCCCACCCCAAAGGAGGGGGTACTACTGTATGGACCTCTGTATGCAATGGGCAGTAGCGAGCACAGGCAGGATGACCTGGGATGATGAAGGCCTGCTCCGTGGACCACTGGACATGGGCCACGAGCCTGCTGTATTCCATACGAATTTTAAAGCGCACTCACAAATCATGATGCCGTCTCATGCCTGGGCCACCAGCCTCATCTTCAGGCCTCCTGGAGTTGTCACTCTCCAGAAAAGCCATTCTACCTCCAGGGCCGATCAAAACATCTCAAGCTACAGAGACCTGGTGCCCAGGCTTCATCCAAAAAGATGGTCCCAGACATGTTCTTATTGTTACTGAGTTTTCAAATTGCAATTATAAGGAGGATTTTTTGCATGTAATTTTGACACAGACTGGGTTCCTAAATGGCTTCGGTTTCAAAAAGAAAATCAATACTAGAGAGGAAGAGTGAGGTGAGCCTGTTTCTCCGAACTGATGAAACGTTAAGAAGTAAAGACATTTCTCTATGGGAAGGCAAAGCAGGACCTGAGACAGGTACACAAATGCAGAAGTCAAGGATATAAAACACCACCACACTTTACAAATGTGCTTGCCACAAGCAAACATCTGAGATAAAAGTCAGGTTTCGTTTTCATTTTACTCCCTTGTGGAATGCTTAGTAAGTTTTAAAAAAGTTCCACCACGATGAATCTACAACATTTGCCTTTCTACTATGTCTAAAAGTCCCAAGTTGGATGCAATCAGTTTGCTCTTTAAAAGCCATTATTAAAGTCAACTTTCTGTAAAGAACACACTGTCCAAAGGCAATTGATGGAGTTCCGTGTGTCTTACTGATCCGGGCATCCTGCTGCCATGATAATCAACACACACAGCCTGTAAAAGACCAATCAAAATGACTAAGTGAAATGGAAGATTTTTTTCAGCAGGGTAAGCAACAGGAATTGGAACTAAGATGATTTCTCCAAATTAACTTAGTCATTACAAAAACTGTGAACATCCGGAAGCTTCTCCCCCAGCCCCTGGGAGTCCCCCAGCCCTGATAGGAGGGCCCCCTTCTAGGCATCGATGTCACTATTTGCTTGGTTTTGTCTGCTTGAGGAGACTGAGGCTACGGCCAAACCACAGGGATTCTCAGCAGAACTATTTCCAAGTAAAACATTTGGTTTCTGAAGACATGAAAAAATATTTACCGATACTTGGGTGAAAAGAGAGGAGCCCTGTGAGCTGAGCTGAATCACTAGAGAGAGAAAAACAAAAGGCAAACCTAAGGATGAACATGTCCTTTCAAATGCATCAGTGTTTTCAAAGAAATGCAATGATACAGGAAACATGTTGATAACAGTACACAGCTTACAGCATCCAAAAAGTCTCCACAAGTTTCAAGAAAAACACAAAGAGCGCATAAGGCTTTCTAAATCTCCTGAAAAGTGGCCGAGCCAGAAAGGTCATTTAACCATAACTTCTTAAAATGCACATTTCAAGAAAAGGCATAGGATGGTTTCAATGCACCTTGTTGATTTTTCACTACTCATTTGGAAAAAAAAAACACCTTCTATAAAGGATTTTACTAAATGCCATTAGTAATAAAAAGAGTTGTCATAAAGAGAGTGCTTTTCTCAATCAGAACACTTGGATTCTGTCTGAAGTGAGATGCGATCCTTAAAAGACTTCTTCTCTCAGCAACGTGGCGCCAGCTTGAAGCCAAGGAGGAGACGGACAACATTTCTGCGAGAGAAGGTCTCCTAAGCAACACCAGATGTTCCTAGTCTACCACCACCTGGTGGTCCATACAGCAGCTCCCTCGTCAAGTCTGCAGAGACAGCCTCTGTGGGACGTGCCCCACCCATGCCAGCCTTGCCTCCCCCACGCCGGGGTGACTGCACCTGGGGCCTCTGCCAACGATCTGATATCAGTCCCTGAAATCACGGCATCCGGCGTGACACTGTGAAGCTCAATGGGGCACATAAGGCAAGAAACATGTTTAGTGAGAGGGGGACGGCGGGGTGGGGATGGGAGAGAACCACACTTTCCGGAGGTGGGGTCTTGTTCCAGCATCACGCCTTCCTCTAGGTGGGTAGGGGGTCGTCGTCGCCTTTACTGCACTTGCACTTGCAGCAAAGTACAAACGGAGTGGCCAGAAGCAGGAAAGGCGAGGCCACCAAGAGCAGAAGCCCAAATCCAGCAAAAATGCCCACAACCTGCAAGAAGGAAACGGAGGAGCAGAGGGTAAGTCGGCTGATCTGTAGGTTCGAGAGCTAAAGTGTAGACCACACAGCCGTCCACGCATCCATCATCCACCCACCTCTATCCACCCACCTATCCATCCATCCATCCATCTGTATCCATCCATCCATCCGTCTGTCCATCCATCCATCCACCCACCTCTATCCACCCACCTATCCATCCATCCATCCATCCGTCTGTCCACCTATCCATCCACCCACCTCTATCCACCCATCTATCCATCCATCCATTCATCCATGCATCCATCATCCACCCACCTATCCATCCATCCATCCATCTGTATCCACCCATCCATCTACCCATCCATCCATCCACCCACCTCTATCCACCCATCTATCCATCCATCCATTCATCCATGCATCCATCATCCACCCACCTATATCCACCCACCTATCCATCCATCCAACCATCTGTATCCATCCATCCATCCATCTGTCCACCCATCCATCCACCCACCTCTATCCACCCATCTATCCATCCATCCATTCATCCATGCATCCATCATCCACCCACCTATATCCATCCACCTATCCATCTATCCATCCATCTATTATACACACAACATCCACCCATCTTTCCATACATCTTTCATCTCTCCATCTACTCGCCCATCCACCCATGCATGCTTCCCTCATCTACCACCTTTATCATCCATCCATTCATCCATCAATCCATTTATTCATCCACTCATCATCCATCCATCATCCGTCTATCCAGCATCCACTCACCTATCCATCCATCCATCTATCCATATTTCCTTCCCTTCACTTCCTTCCTTTCACTCCACCTTCCCTTTTTCCCTTTTTTCTTCCTTTCCCTTCTCTTCCCTTCCCTCCTTCCATCTAAATACCCAAACATCCATCCAATTATACATCCAGTTAACCAACAAGCTTCCTCTGAGCCAAATGCTGTATTAGGTGCGGCAAACACAGAGGCACATTAGATCTTGGCTCTCAAGGACCACCCAGTCTGGTGGAAAGAGACCATGACTACAACTGATAATAATACATTTTACAAAAACTGCCATTGGGTTCCAGGGTGTAAAGGGAGCCCAGGAGCCAGACCCCTACATTAGCCAGGGGCAGCAGACTTTGCATGCAATGGGAAATGGTTGAGATTATAAGGATTATGAGGATGTGGGTGGTAAACAAAAATGAGTGGGATAAGGCATTCCAGGTGGGAGAACAGAAAGGCACAGGCATGGTGCATTAGGGAGTGACCAAACCTGTGTTATTCCTGGAGTTTAAAACCCAACATTTACTGCTACGAATTTTGATTTTTTAAAAAAACATATGTTTACCCCTAGGTATGAGTAAATGCCGAAGGAAATAAACCTCAAATGTAGACATACTGTCATTCAAATCAGGCAATGAGGCTGGACAAAGAAGCAAGGGGGGTTGTTCTTTAACTGGTCCCCTCCACCAGCTGCTAGAGCCCAGAATCGGAATCCGAAGGTGGAGTTCGTCCGCCACCTAGTGTTCAGAGCGATAAATACATGAACACCCTGGGCTCACGGTTCTAATCCTGATTCGGTGTGTTCACCTCTCTGGGCTTCAGTTTTCTCAATTATAAAATAAGCAGATGAAGTAAAAGATCTCCAAGAGCTAGTATCAGCTCTGAAGTATGATGCTACGCTGCAGCATCACAGCAGTGTGAATGAAAGTACACCCTTAGATTTTGCTGGAAAATCATCTCACACACGCGCGCACACACACACACACACACACACACACATGTTGTTTCTAAATGAGATTGTGCTTATGCTAAGAATTTGTGTTTTCTGCCAACTGGCTGAGTCCATTTGTCTGAACATAATGTCAACGGTGGAATTACGCGGTGTGGATTCAGATCATGCTCTGTTAAAATCACGCACACAGATATTTCAGAACACATAAAACCCCCCAGGAAGGCGTCACTGATCTGCAGGGCACCTTGAATAACCTCAACCACCTGGGACACTTTCTCAGTCTCTAGGGAGCCAGGGACTCTTGCACCAATAACACACCAAAGTCCTTCACCAAATGCTCACATTCTTGGTCAATAAGACACCATCTTCATTTTCACTCAGGCTATCTTGTCTCTTTCTTTGCATGCCACTGAACAAGCGATGTTACCCAGTGGGTCCCAGCTGGTGATGAGAGGATACAGATATTGTCAGAGGGAAGTCGGCCAACAATAAAGAATGAGACAGGAAGCAAACACCTCACAACAAAAATAATCACTTCGTGAGCATCTTACAAGTACGTGTCAGGCAGAAACGATATACTGTAGGAAGACAGGATGAAGAAGGAATCACGGTGAAATGAGAATCATTCATACGGCAAACCCTGATTTAAAGGAGTGGCTAACCGGTCAGACAGCTTCTCCAGAGGTACACTCATTCAGAGCAGAACACAGTTTGTGCGACCGTCGTAAGCCCCTGTGCACAGCCTGGTGGCACTGCCTTAACAAACGTCTAATATGTGTTTACAGGATGAACGAGTTCAATGGAATCTAGTAGCTTCTGAATCCTCTCCGCCCAGAGAGTTCTGTGACAAAACCACTCCAGGGCTTGGGAACACTAACCCAAGTCAAAGAGATGGTGAGATGAACGGGACACATTTAATTCACTGAAACTTGGCATTGGACACAGCCCGGGTGTCTGTCGCGCCTAGGTCTGAATGCCCAGAGGCCGGGCCACTGGCCGAGGGCTGCTCTGGGGTATGTGGGGGCTGCTCCCATGTCTCCTTCCAGTTCTCCATCCAATGGCATCACCTTGGCAACTGGAAACAGCCATCCTGGGGGTGCTGACGCCACAGAAAGCGACCAACCCTACAAAGTCGGCCTGCCCCCTGTCATCCATGGCCAGCTGTTGAATATTCTCACTGCGCTGGCCCTGTGTGTGTTTTGAGGCGGGGGACGGATGAGCTAAGGGGGCCGGTGGCAGCTGCGTCGTTTACATGGAACGTTTACCGACTGCTCCCACCGCAGTCTTCCTCGCCCCACCACAGAGCCCCTCTTTTCTCTGCTTCATGAATATTTGCCGTTCTGGATTGGATAGAGCGCGAGAGGGTTATAGGGTCTGCTTTTGTCCTCTGAGAGAATGGGTTCTCCTGTTGGGAGGAGGAGGTGGACACAAATAATGAAAAACTTCTGCCCCAAAACAGAGTCAGGACACTGAAAACAGCCCCAGGAGAGGCGGCAGGTCCCGCAGGGGTCAGGCAGGTGGAGATGGGGACCTGATAAGGGAGAGACGGGAAGCTGTCTCTGAGGATGGGACCGCCAAGCTGCTGTCTGCAGGAGAAGGACCCCAGCAGGGAACGTGAGGACGGTTCCCCGTGCAGTGAGCCTGGGAGTAGCGTTCGGGGAGCAGGAAGGAGGTGATGTGGCCGGAGTGAAGGGGTTCTGGGGGGAGTGGGATCCCTGGGGGCCGCCCAGGTCTTTTGTTCAGAAGATACGGAAGCTGGGGGTGCACTTCCCGCAATGAGGGAGACCTGGAGAAGGAGGCGATCTTGAGGGAAAATCTAAACTTCTGTTCACGCCTGTTCTAGCTGAAATGTACCGTTAGACGTCCAAGTGGAGACGGCTGGCAGCCAGGTAGGCACGAAGCTGGGAGTTCGATGGGGCTGCCAGGATGGAAACTGAAGTGAGGCAGACATAGCCTTGCAGTCCCGGGGGGCCGTGGGCTCTAGGAATGCACACAGAGGGCTGACACGACGTCCCCTCCCTGCCGTGGTCACAAGCGCTGGTCCCACCTCCCTATAAACGTAGAATAATGAAACCACGGTTGACCCTGGATAATAATCCAGTCCAATTTTCTCATTTCACCAATGCAAAATCTATGGCCAAAGAGTGATTCCAAAGGCCCCAGTACTTAAGACAGAGAGGACTGGGCGTCTAGTTCAAGTACAAGACACAACGTGTGTGTATTTTCCTGAGCGTAGTGAAAAATACCCTCAGAACAGGTCACTGTGCGAGGCCCCTGCCCTGTAGCCCGGCCTCAGGGTCTGAGTGAGGACACCTCCACCATGTGTGAACACAGACATCAGCAATCAGCCGCGTGTGAAATGCCACCCTCGGGCTAAAAGCGAGCTCTCTCTTTACAGCGAGATGGGTCTCCTGCTCAGAAGAAAAGGAAGAGCCAGTGTGGGTGAGACTCCCCCTTGTCAGGTGCTGGCCTCCTAAGGAAGAAGATTTACTTGACTGAGAAAGAAATGCCGCCCTTGTCTCTTACGCATGATGGCTGATTGCTGGAACCGCACTGGGAAAGGCAAGGGGCGCCTCACAAGCGTGTTTCCAGAGATGTTCGGGAGGGCAGGTGGAAGGCCTGGGCCGTGACCCCTCAGTGTGGTCAGGGAAGGGGGCAGCATTAGGACGTGCAGAGCTGGGCATGGACAAGACAGGGAGAGAGAGGGGATGGGGAGGAGGACCAGGAGGACAGCGGGGCCGCAGCAGGGCCAGGGAGAGGGACACAGCGCCGCTGGGGGGCTTCCGTCCCGAAGGCCAGTGAGTGACGAGGAGAAAGCGGGGTGGGGCTGCAGAGAGAGACCCAGAGTCGGGCCATGGAATGGGGGCCTGCCCACCGTCCCAGAGCACCTGGACATCAGCGCCTACTACGACTTCCGGGCGCTAGGGAGACACTGAATGCAATTTTCCGGAGTAAATTGATGGAAGATAATCAAGCCTGCATTTCTGCTTAAGAGACTTGGTGAGCAATGCAAAGTGAAACGCCACTCGCGGATAATTGACGAAGCAGACGATGGACATGCCCTGAGCCAGAAGCCCGTTTGAGGGGTAAGGGAATGGAGGCCACCAGTCGGATGGAAAGCCTGGAGACTCACAGGGGAAATGAGGACTTTCTCAGCTTCCACGTGGATGCTTTACCTCTAAAAGCAAATTACAAGAGTGAAAGTTCCTTTCAGTAATGGAGATGCTGTATCTCGTGCTGGGAGGTGGTGCTAACTAAGAAAACTGAAGGCTTATGAGCGAATTGGTCTTAGGATTGTACACGAATGTCTGCTCTGGGTGGGGCTCTTCCACTGCACACCATGTCCCTCGCTAATTCCCAAGCCTCTGGCCTTTTTTCCTGGTTTATATGTCACACACTTTGCTAGTTTTCATGACTCCCTTACTTTCCTTTTGACACTGTTCACTCATATTTTATTGTTTACCCCAAATCCAGTACTAACGTGTGGACATCTGTCTACAGCCCTGCGTGTCTCTAGGGTTCCTCACACCCCAAGGAAGAGACCCCTGCACCCCAAGTGCCTTTGTTCAATTCCACCAGCACCGAGAGGGGCCTGAGATCGGGGGGGCTTCCTTTGTCCATGTGGCTCCAGGGGTGACTCAGAGCTGGCACTCAGCAGGTGCCCCTGGCAGGTGCCGACCCACGACGCTGAGAGAGGCTGGTGGGAGGTGCCCCCAGGCTCCTTCCTCAACAACAGGGGAGGCTACGGACCCCCGTCCAGGCTTCTGCATTTCTCAAGGGCCTGTTCTCTAAATGACCATTACCAGGAACTGCAACTGTTCCAGGACCCCAGGAACACGAGACTCACTCCGGAGCATAAGCAGGCACGAGGGATGAGGTGTGAGCGCCCAGCCCAGCCTTGTTATTGGACAGGGTGACACGGTCTCCACAGCTCTCACGCTCTCCTGGGAAGCTTGCCATGCTCTAAGGGATCTCAGGCCACATGGAGAGACAGCTCCTTATGTAGAAAGAGGGCCTTTACAGAGGGAATCAAGTTAAAATGTCATTACCAGGATGGGCCCTGACCCATTACGACTGCTGTCTTCATCCAAAGGGAAGTTTGGACGCAGGGACAGATGAGCACAGAGAAGGATGAAGTACTGGAGAGGCGCACCTGGGAGCTAGGCCTGCAGGGAACCACCAGGGGCCGGAAGAGGCAGGCGGGGCCCTCCTACAGGTTTCCGAGGGAGCCCTGCCCACACCTCGACTCCAGACTCCTGGCCTCTAGAACCGCGAGGGAGTCTATTTGTGTTGTTCGGGGTGCTGTTTTTACACAGCAGAGGTGGAGGGGCGAGCACTGGAGCTGGCCACACTGGCCAGGAGGACGAAATAAAACACAGCGAAAATCCACTCTCCACGCCGAGGTCGGCAGACTGGCCCTCGGGCCAGATCTGGTCCACAGTCCGTTTTGTTTAGTTTGGTTCTTACTACTTTATGGAGCTATAACTCACATACCTCGCGACTCACCTATTTAATGCACAGTTTGATGGGTTTTAGTGCACTCAGAATTGTGCAACCTTTGCCACAGTCAATGCTACCACCTGATTGTTTAAAGCGTTTTCCTGGAATGCAGCCACGGGCCTTCGTTGACATACTGTCTGCGGCAGCTGCTTCCCTACCAGGCAGAGCTGATAGTTGCAACAGAGACCTTATGGCCTGCAAAGCCAGGACCGTCTACTGTCCGGCTGCCTGTGGACTCATCAGCCCTGCCATGTGTTCTGCAGTGAGGATCACTGAAGAAGCACACTTACGGGGGGGTCTCCTTCTATTCCCACAAAACTGCCTGTGTCTCGGTTCCTGCATCTCCCAGACCGCCTGCTTCAAGGCTGTGCTGAGAAATGCCGACAATGTGGTAATGGTTGGAGCCCATCAAGGCTCTTCCCCGCACCCAGGAGCTGGCGCACACCTGAGTCCTGCCTGCAGCTCCCCTCGGTGGGCTCCCCCCGCGCCCAGAGCGCACCCCGAAGTTCGCACCTCAGCCTGCAAAGCCCATGGGGTCAACTCTGATCATCTCTGACCACTGCTGCCTCCTGCTGTCCCCATGGACCTTTATGCCATAGTTCCACCCATCAGCCCATCTCCGTCCCCCCTGCCTGCACTGTCCCCTCTGCCTTGTCCCACCTACTCTCATGGCCAGCTCCCCAAAACTCAGTGCTCAGTCATAAGCAACGCCTCCAACAAGCCTTCCCAGCCACACCATCTCAAAGACCCCTCCACAATCACACCTCCCCTATAGCTGAATTCACATCATATATATACACAGTATCTGTCCCTACATGGAATGTGGGTTCCATCAGAGAAGGACGCATCTATCTTATTCACTGCAGTATTCCCAGCTCCTAGAATACTGCCAGGCACACAACAGGAAATAAATATGTGTTGAAAGTATGAATAACTGCACCAGCTGCACAGACATCACCACCTAGGGACCTTTCCATTCTTTCCCTCTTACCCTTCTCTGTGACTAATTTGCTCACCTGGGAGCCTCTATGGAAAGCTCTTCCATTAAAGGCCATGCAAGGATTGACTAAGCACAGTGGGTCATTACCAAGGTCAAGAGTAGGTGCAAGCAATCGAAAGCCTGAGGTTGAAGAATCATCATGGGCAAAGTGTGGTGCATATTTATTCCAGGCCTACTGAAAGCATAATCTTAGTCCAGGAAAAATGCAGGCAGGAACCCCATTTACTAGCTGTTTTTCTATATAACAGACCTTTGACCAACTGGCAAGTCTCCTGGAAACCCCACACACGTGTACACACACACACTCTCTCCCCATCTCCCCCCAGAGGTCAGAGTTCGAGGTGAGCGGCCTCCTACCTGTGTCCGATGCCAGATGACAGATGCCCTGGAATGACCCAGCTTGTTCCTGCAGGGCCCTTTATCATAATGGATCAGAAGGAAGTCATCCTGAGAAGGAAGGGAAAGAACAGGGGTGGGTGGGACAGTCCTCTCTGTTCAGTGAATGAGTCCTGCCTGGTCCCAATTTCTTTTTTTTAAGCTCTAATTGGGGATGTGAGAGAACGAGGATGACAGCAGAGGAAGAACATACACCCAGAGGGGGCTGCTGCCACCCCAGGTCCCTGTGAGTCCCCAGGCCCTCCGTCCTCCGTGGAGCGTCCCCGACAGACTGCTCATGGGCCACTAGAGGGAGCCCTGCTCCAGCTTCGGTCTCTGCCGCAGCCTGGCACCCAGCCCCCACCCCACCCCACTCCCCACCCCTCGGGCTCAGGGACTCTGCTGATGCAGGACTTCTGAACAAGTAGGTCAGAGCCCCCTGCTGCCCCACGAGCTGCCCCCAGCCCTGGCTGTGCTTTACGCCCCACGAGTCTCTGCCTGTGCATCTTCCCGCCGCCCTGGCAGGATTATTCTAGGATGCAACGACTTCCTTTACGTCTGGTCCATCCTCCTCGCCCTGAAAGTGCTTCCTCTCAGCTCAGACCAAGAAAATGTTCTCAGTACTCAGGAGGAGACCCACCCTCCACCTAACAGTTCCTCAGACTGTCTAGAAGTGAGAGAGAGCTCGAGGGAACGTCCTGCCCACCCCGCCACCTCCAGGCATCCTCACACCCCACCTCCAGCTCCAATCACCTTCCCCTGAGACAATCTTCACCAGACCGTCAGGTTCTTGGAGCCAGGACCCTGAGCTGATGTCAGCCTCTGTCACCACATCCCCGGCTCGGTGCACGGCCCCCAAACCTCAGCAAGCAGTGACCGAGGTACAGGAGTGCGTTTTCTTGGACAAAACCCTCTGCTTCTCCATGTAGAGGAGGTGCCATTTTCTCTCCTATTGTCCATAAAAAGGACCAGCTCAGTAAACAGAACAAAACAGAGGCTGATGCTGTTTGTTCACTTAACGGAGGCTGTAAACAGAGCCTCTTTTTGAGAAAAGGGGAAATAAGCACAAGGCCCAGCGTGTCTGAGACGGGAAGTCAGTCCTGCGAGGGCCGGGCAGAGCCGGTGGCGGTGGTGTCCTTTGGCCCTTAGCGGCCCCGCTGGGTGGTCCTCCCAGGGAGCCCCCCTTCTCACCCTGAGAGCCGCCAGCCTCCAGTCTGGTGATTTTATAGGTCGGCCTTGTGGAGCCGGAACACAGGCTGGAGCATCAGGAAATCCTGGCTTTTGGGGAGTTGTAGCGAGGGCCCAGACTGCCACCCCCCGACTCACCCCCTGTCCTAAACCCTCATCTGTCCAAGGAAGCACAGGCGTGGATGAACACACGCCTCTTCTGGCTGGAGCTTGTCCTCTCTGGGGCCATTTCTGATGACTTCTGTCCACGGAGACCCTCTGTTCCTCGAACTCCTAATTCTGTGTTCTTTCACCCACACACCACGGAGATTAACCTCCCACTTTAAGCCTCATTTTCCCAGGCTGTCTCTCACAGCCTTGCTCTGTAGACGCCTAACAGCCTTTGGATTTGTTTTCTGAAACGCAAGCTGAGCTGCTCTGCGTGACCCAGTTGAAAAGTCTTCAGGGCTCTCGCCTGGCAAAGCTGGACAAACCCTGCTGCACGTTACAGTCCCCGGGGCCGCCTGGGGAACCGCGGATCCTGACTCCGGGTCGGGGGTGGGGGTGGGGGGGTACCCAGGTCACAGATGCCCCACGTGGCCCTCATCAAGCTGCTGTTGGACCAGTGCTTGGGGGGCTCTAGCCCCCGTGCCAGAGGTCCAGCTCTAGCTCAGCACGGAGACCTGGTCACATTCCCCGCCTCGGCCTGACACAGACCACGCACAGCCCACATCCTTCCTGACCACGTCCTGTCCTCTGGAGGTGACCCGTCTCCCACATTCTGCCCTCTGCCTGGTCAGCTAACTCTCCATAGCTGTGCCCACACCCCACTCCCACCCCAGGCCCAGTGACCTGCCCCGGAGGGGCTGCTGGGGACTCCACACCAGCCATCTTGTAGCACTGCTCACGAGGACCTGGTGCTACTAGGGGCTTCTCAGTCGGGAGGTCAGCAGCCCCTCAAGGTCACGGATTTTGCCAGCGACGTCCTGGCAGCCCAGGCCTCCACGCGGAGTTGAGTTGCCAACACTCAGGGCATGCTTCCTGAGCAAAACAAAAGCCTTCTCCCTAACAAAAGCACTCCGAGATGCTTTTACAATATAAAAGTGATTTCATTGTGACTTTAAGTTCCTGGATTAAGCCCTTGGGTATACCCACCGCAGGGCCTGCCAGGAACCTAGGTGCGTGGTGAGAGTGAACGTTTCCCTTACATTGTTCAGAGGAGCCTCATCAAGCTTCTGGGTGGAAGCAGAAACAATGGTGCTGGCGAAGGAGAGCACGGTGGACCAGATGCCCGCAGATAACAATGAATTCCTCAGAGCGGCTCCACCACGGAAGGTTTGAGACTCCCTGTCCTACTCTGGCTGACAGGGACTGGTCGTACCCAAGCTGTTGGGTCTTAGGGTCTGAAAGATCAGAGAATGGATGCCGAGTCCATTCCTCATTCCTTCGGTGCTTTGGGGAAAGATGGTTAACCTTCCTGGACTGCTTCTTAAAGTCAGGAAATAATCATTCCACCTCTCACAGAAGGAGTGCCCGTAGGAAACAACAGAGCTGTGTAGCCCAAGTCACAGATAGGCTCACCTTCAGCCCACATAAGCATCACTTCATAAACGGGGACCATTTACCACCACCTCCAAAAACGATAGAAGGCGAGCGGGTCCCTTCTGTCTGTAAGCGGTGAATGTTGGGCCTGCAGGGGCAGCAGAGAAGCAGTGCGGTCCTGGGCCTCACGGGTGAGCGCGGGGCCTGGCGGGGGCAGGGGAGAGGACGAGGATGGAAGGAATCACCCTAAGATGACCGATAACTCCGGGAGGGGTACGTGCCCAGGAGCCGGTGCTCGGAGAGGAAAATTCCCGAGAGGAGGGAATGGGGACGTGTAAGCCCCTCCTCCGTCTCAGAAGCTCTGCTGCTTCCAGACACACGTTCACACACTTGCCCTAAATCACGGCTACTGTCCTTGATTGACCGCTGCAGAGTCGACCCCCTGTCCTCAGGGTCTGTTTTCTGTGGTCACAGGGTCACTTTTCAGCAGCTCATCATCTACAGAGGAAAACAGGCCAACCTTGGCCCCGAGGACCCTGACTTTCAAGCAGGAAATTGCCCTGTGCTGCCTCTGTCCCTGGTCCGTGCAGAGCCAGGACACAACGGGGCCGCTGGCCGGCGGGGACTGTGCTTTAGAGCCGAGTCAGACGGACATACAGACGGAAAGAGAGGGTGTCTCTCCAGAGATCAGAGCAGAGAGAGAACAGCCTTGGGCTCAAAGGGGACAGACCTCGGGGAGGTCCAGGTAGCAGTGGAGGTCACAGCAGAAGCAATGCTCCCTCTGGAAATCTGTGTCTGTCCATTTCTAATACTTCCCCCAAAAAGTCTACCAGGAGATTTGATAACATGAGGTTAAAACTGGCATTTCATTTCCTTTCCCCTTTAGGAAAAGTTGATAAGGAATTGCAAATTGCAGGCCAGACTTTAGATAATATAACATAATTTAATAATCAGTTTGCAAAAAAAAAAGAAATACAGTAAAATGCAAATTACATATATATATTATGTATAATACAGGGAGACTATATATAGCCTATATATGATATATAGAGACCATATATTTAGACTATATATATAATTATATATATGATATATAAAGAAACTATACACATAAAGCCTCTGAAGGCCCTAAAGACTTTATACTGCTTCAGACGTCATTCTGAACAGCAGAGACAGCGCAGGGTACACTGGGGAGATGGTGGCCGTATGAGGCCAGAAACTTCCATTCTGCCAGACGGCAGAGGGTCTGTATGTTCTTCTGCCCTGCAGGTGACACGAGCGTCACTAAAGTAACTGCCCCGCGCCCAGCATCCGCGGTCCCCTGCCTCCATCATCCTTGCTATTCTGGGAATGGCCCCTGCTATGGACTGTTTGCCTTCCCCAAAATTCCTGTGTTGAAGCCCTGACCTGCAGTGGGATGGTGTTTGGAGGTGGGGCTGCTGGGAGGTGTTTAGGTTCAGAGGAGGTCATGAGGCTGCGGCCCTGTGACGGGATTCATGTCCTTATAGGAAGAGGAAGAGAGTCCAGAGCTCCCTCTCTCTGCCAGGTGAGGCCACAGCGAAGGCGGCCATCTGTACACCAGAAAGAGGGTCCAGAACCTGATGACACCGGCGCTGATCTCAGATGTTCAGCATCCAGCACGGAGAGATCAACGTCTGTGGTTTCAGCTCCCCTATGTAGGGAGACGCTGAGATCCTACCCACCCCTTTAACACCCAGGCTGAACCCCAGCCTGGGCTGACCCTTCACTCCCAGAGCTCCTGCACAAACTCCCATCTTTTGATACCACTGCATCCAGGGAGCTCATACTACCAAAAATATGCACAGAGTGAGGGCTTCCCTGGTGGCGCAGTGGTTGGGAGTCTGCCTGCCGATGCAGGGGACACGGGTTCGTGCCCCAGTCGGGGTAGATCCCATATGCCGCGGAGCGGCTGGGCCCGTGAGCCATGGCCGCTGAGCCTGCGCGTCCGGAGCCTGTGCTCCGCGACGGGAGAGGCCACAGCAGTAAGAGGCCCGCGTACCGCAAAAGAAAAAAAAAAAAAAAAAAAAAAAGACCGAAAAAAATATGCACAGAGAAAACGCCTGACAGTGTAACTTCAGTGAAGCAGCTGGCGCACGCCTGCGGCTTCAGCCTGACCCACAAAGCCCCCGCCGCGTACTCACATCCAGGGACTCGAGGCAGTACCAGCAGAAGGCGTGCTTGCAGTTCTTACACATCATCTGTGCGCACCCCTCATCCCGCTCGATGTAGACCTTGCACTTGGGGCAGCGTTTGATGGGCGCGTCGTCCTCCTCCAGTTGGAAAGTGGAGCTGCTGAGGGAGAAGCTGCATCAGGGCTGTGCTCAGAGGGCCAGAGGGCCGGGAGACACCTGCCAGCACAGGTTAACCCTGGAAGCACTAGCTCACCTAGAGGCACTGAGGTCACCTGTGAAATATGTTGAAACCAAAGAGACTCGAACTCTGGAAAACAATCACCAAAAAACTGTGAAGCAGGGCTTCCCTGGTGGCGCAGCGGTTGAGAGTCCTCCTGCCGATGCAGGGGACACGGGTTCGTGCCCCGGTCCGGGAAGATCCCACATGCCGCGGAGCGGCTGGGCCCGTGAGCCATGGCCGCTGAGCCTGCGCGTCCGGAGCCTGTGCTCTGCAACGGGAGAGGCCAGGGCAGTGAGAGGCCCGCGTACCGCAAAAAAAAACAAAAACAAACAAACAAAAAAACTGTGAAGCAGCCAGCTTGACTTAGGGAAAAGAAAGAGCAAGATCAGCACATGTCTGAATTTAGATGTGCACAGACAAAGCAAAGAAAATAGGGCAAAAGGCTTACAATGGAGGTCTCTGAATAATGGGATTATGGTCAAATTTTATGTCCTTATTCATATAATTGTATGCTTTCCTAAGGGTTGATAACACATGGTATGCTCTTTGCCATTATCAGAAAAAAAAACATATTAAAACACACACACACACACACACACACACTAATCGCTTATTAAGATCTACTTGGCTTGTCTGTACAAAATTGTTTTCCTGAGAGGTCTGAGCAGGCCCGCAGGGGTGAGCATGGTGGCATTTAAGCCTGGGGTCAAGTGCAGCTCTTCTGCACACAGGCTGGGTGGCAACCTCTCTGAGGCCCAGCCTTCTGGTCAGTGTGAGTGTGACAGATGGGGTTACGCAAGTGTGAAGGGCACAGGGCAGTGCAGGCCTGTGTGACGTGCCCAGTAAACGGCAGCAATGATTCTATGCTGCTCATAAAAAGACAGCCTAGGTATCTTTTTAGGTTGACTGTAGAACGATGTCCATCCCATGCTATTCATCTTAAAAGACAGCTAAAAATGTGGAATCATCTGGAAAAAGAAGCTGTCAAGGGCAGTTATCACTGATTATGGGGCACGTACTGTTTGAACTCACTGAAGCTACTCAACGTCACCAGGAGAAAAATGATTTCCCATTGGGATGAGCAGCCTTTTCAGAGCCTAAAGCATTCATGAGTATAAATTCACTACAAGAGAGCAAATTCTGGCATCCTGAGTAAGTTCTTTTTTTTTTTTTTTTTTTTTTTTCCGGAACACGGGCCTCTCACTGTTGCAGCCTCTCCCATTGCGGAGCACAGGCTCCGGACACGCAGGCTCATTGGTCATGGCTCACGGGCCCAGCCGCTCCACGGCATGAGGGATCTTCCCGGACCGGGGCACGAACCTGTGTCCCCTGCATCAGCAGGTGGACTCTCAACCACTGCGCCACCAGGGAAGCCCAATCCTGAGTAAATTCTGGCTGAAGGATCTTCCACAAGCATCATAGTGAATGCCAGCCTTAATTATGTCATCACTTTACACGGTTGTCTGAGGTTAAGTGAGCTTCCAAACAATTGCAGTCTCAGGGTTTTCCTAAGCTCGAGGCTCCTACACCGTGGGGCACGTGTTCCACCTTAATAGGTTCTTGTTTCGTTCACTAGTACAAGGTGACCAGGTAAGACGACCTGGAAGGAAGCAGTATGTCCTCGTAGTCAGGGGGTCTGGAGACAGACATGCAAGCCCTGGCTGGGCTGTGTACATACTATCAGTCTGCACGTTGCAGACATGAGGCAAACTGCATCCGCCTCAGAGTGGGTGATGAAGATGTAAAGAGTTTCTCTGTGCTGAGCACATAGAACCCAGCACGTGTATAGTAATCACTCAATAAATGCTAGTTGTTAGTAATACTATTACTGAAAGATAATACACCTGTAGCTCAAATTCATCTCTAATTTAACAGCAAACTGCAGACCAGCCTGGCCGCACAGAATGTGATTTACAATGAAGCAGGGCTGTCATAACATGTGCAGGTGCCTCCATGGGGACGGGCAGGGACCAGCCATGCACAGATGCTAGCTGCCTCCTTCTGGAATGAGCTTGATTTCTAACAAAGGCCAAAAGTCAGGAGGTACCAAGTCCCATGATTAAG
Organism: Hyperoodon ampullatus; assembly: GCF_949752795.1. Taxonomy (NCBI): domain Eukaryota; kingdom Metazoa; phylum Chordata; class Mammalia; order Artiodactyla; family Ziphiidae; genus Hyperoodon; species Hyperoodon ampullatus. The sequence continues at coordinate 84,095,437 of NC_136928.1, forward strand.
GTTGACTATCAGGTTAGAAAACATTGTTTTGGTTTGAAAGCCAGGTGTGACCTTAAAATAATGAAACCAATTCTCTCATGTGACTCATAAACTAATTTTGAACGAAATGCCATGAACAGAGGCCACGTTCGTGGAGAGCACCTCTCAGGGAGACTTTTCAAGCGGAAACAGTTAAAATATGTAAGTTCTGGTGCATTGCGGCATGGAAATTATATGGTATGGACAAAAGTTTTCAAACATTTTCTGGTACCTGAATTATATTTAAAATGATTATTAGTAACAACTACTACTATACACTCAAACTTGTGAAGGCAGGTAGGAGTCTTTTGACAGTTTCATCACAATTTACGTGGTCTAATGTCTTTAAGGGGCAAACACACAACATAAATGAGTGGGGCTCGTCAGGTGGTGGGTGGGAATGGGGGTTAAAGGAAGATTTAACTTAAAGGAAAAAAAGTCTGTTATATGAAAATAACCGAGTGTGTCCTCAGTTATAAATGGTAGTTGACAGTCAGCCCAGGGACCAGGGAGACAAGAGGGAGTGGTGAGGACTGTGGCAAAGTAAAGATGCCAGAAACCCCAGATAAAAAGGGGTTGCTGCCCAGCTCCAGACACCTGTCTCCTGGTGGGGATGTAGTTCCATGTGGCTGGATAAGCCAGAAAGTCAGATTTTTTTGGTAAAATCTGTTTTATATATTTTCACAAAATGAGATTTGTGAGTTCTTATTCAAATTGCCCTTGTGTCAGTTTCTTAGGTTGCATAACCTGATTTTTTTTTCATTTTGTTTGTTCTTGTTCTTTCTAAGGTATATCACGGATGATTTAATATACACGTACGTCGCGCCATCGTGACATGATTGCAGTCTTTGGGCGATGACCTCCATAAGACCAGAACACCACAGATGAAGAAATACTAAGTCGTCAGGCACCCACCACCCACCACCCTCCACCTTAAGAAGGTTTTATGGACCCCTTCTCCATCCCTCCCGAGAGCAGGACACCGGCTCTTCCTGACTCCGGGTTTTGCTGGTCCTTGGAAGGGAGGAGCCCCTCACTCACTAAGCAGGGCCTTCTCTTAAACAGTCACCCGACTGCTTCACGAGGGCACAGCCCCGCCTGCCCTCTACCTGCCTCTTCCCCAGCCCGGAAATCCAGCTCTCCTGGTTATGTGTAATCTGTCACACTCGCAGTGTGGCTCTTCTCGCAAAATTATGAAGGATCAAGACCCTAAGTATAAGCTAAGTGATCGTTCTAGTGTTTCGGCGCCTGCTGTATGCCGAGATTTGGGGTGACAACGCCCAAACACACACAAGAGCTCAGCCTACTGGAGGGACTGGTCACATCAACAGATGAACTAACAGCCAACAGGGCTGGTGTTCTCATCAATGCAGACAATCTCCATGGGGAACACAGAGGGTGGGTCTCCAGCCCTGCCCTGGGAACTGGGAAGCTTGACAAAAGAGGGGACATGAGCCATGTCCTCGAGGGTGGCAAGGAGTCCCCAGGGAGAGCAGGAGGGTGGAGAAGGGACATTCCAGGCACAGTGCAGAGGTGCAGGCGGCAGGGGACAGGGGTGTGTCCGGCGTCGCCACGAGGGTCCCTGGGCAGGTCGAGCTGTGGGGAGAGGGGTGGGGGCGGCAGATGGGGACAGAGGAAGACAGGCTGGTGACACCTTCGGGTGGATGGTGAGATTTACTCCACCAGGAAGTGGCCTCAACCGGCGCTGGGCCATCTCTACCTGATTGAACCAGATGCCACTGCAGATACTGGAGGACAAAACAGCTGAATACTATCAGTTTCTATGCTTCAGGCTACTAAATTTCAAGGTACACAGAGTGATGCTGTGGTGTCCACCTGGCCGTCCCGGCTGAGGGTCTGGCGGGGGACAGGAGGGCAAAACCGCTATAGTGGTTTACCGCATCCTTCCTGCCAAGGCCCCCATTTCAGGCACATGTGGCCCCCTTGGCCTCAAGCACCAGGAGCCTGTATTTGGCGATCCTTCTGGTGTTTCTAACCACTGCCCCCCTCTTTTCTGCTCCTGCACCCCCATTTAGGATCATCTGCAGCACAGTGGCGTCTTGGCAAAACTTCAGGTATCACAGGACTTAAGACCCTGCATAGTAACTGACTGTTCATACGTTTGCCTTCCTGGATGGGCAGAGTGTATGCTGTTTCTTATGCAACTTTATATTTCCAGAGGCTGGCACAGTGCCAGGCACATAATCAGTTCTCAAAAATTAATAATAAACAAATCCAGGTCTGAATGAGACCCAAGAGAAGAGCATACGTGGAGACTGACCGGGGTGCAGCCCTGTCCTCCCCAGAGGCACATTGAGGGAGAAGCCTGATTCCTTCTCCCAGCCTGCAGTCTGTGCCCCGAGCGTACCTGGTCTCCCCGGGAAGGAAGGTGATGGGCATGGTCTCCGGGCAGCCCTGGCCAGGGTGCCAGCTGGCTTTGCAGGCGGAGCAGAATTCCGTGTCGCAGGCTTTGCACTGTACCAGCTGCGGGGTCTGCAGCCCCATCTCCTGGAGCTGGCACACAGCCTGGCAGGTGGACGCTGGGCACCAAGTCCGACAGGGGTCCAGGAGCACCTCTGGCACAGGGAATAAAAACGGGCAAGTCAAACTCCGCAGGACCAAGGATCTGGCGGGGCTTCGGACTGATGGACACGGACTTCACATATTTAAGGGAGAAAAGGAAATCAAGGTCAGACATAACATCCCCTTCACGATCCGGGACCCATCTGGCTCTACCTCCCCGCCCCAGCCACCCCCCACTTCCAACTCCACTCACGTGGGGCACAGCAGATCCCCAACTACCCCCAGAGTCCTCGTGGCTCAGGAGCCCCTACACCCTGGAAGCCTCGTGGTCCAGGGGCCACCTCCTGCTCTCTGCCCGCCTGCCCTGGGACATAGCTTCGTGCGGTCAGGCCTGTCCTCCAGGCTCGTAGCCTCACAACCTAGCCCTGTGTGGGGCGTGCATCGGGCATCCCAAAATATTGGTTAAGGATGGAAGGAAAAGAGGGAAGGGAGATGGCTGATTCTTCTTCTCACCAAAGGTCAGACCTCTGACTTATGACTGTCTCCCTCCCAAATTCAAATCTAAGCCCTGAGCTAAGGCCTGTATGAAATTCACTCTTCAACAGCTGGCTTTCCCTCTGAAGTGGAGCCCACGTCACTAAGAAGCCTGATTTGATGAAATCAGTCAGGAAGTGGATTTTGAAAAACAACACCACAACCGTCCCATTCCTTCACATCTGCTTTCATATCTCGGATTTCTTTAAATAACGGTCCCGAGCTGTCCTTCACGTGAGCCTGGTTACTGGTTCCTTGGACCCTTTGTCCAGTGTGACTGGACTCTCAATGCAGGCCAGCGGGAGGGAGAGCTGGGCAGGAACCCACACGGATGCTGATGCAAGGCCAAAACGCCGCGAGGGAGGCCAAAGGATTCCAGGGTGTGTTCAAAGGCCTCCAAGTCAGCCACTGAGGGCCGCTCTTGAGAAGGAATGGACTGCATTGTGCTGGGAACTTGGAAGCAGTGGAAGGCGCTTGCAGGCTTCTCGGCCACGTGACCAGCGATGGCCAGGGTGGGTGGGTTCACCCACATCAGAGACAGGATTTGTAGGCACTGGGACCTCCAACAGGCTGGGGCTGTCATGAGCTGCAGGCGCCCGGGCCTCACCTCAACAGGCCACCCGTGTGTTTGCCATGCTCCCCAATCAAATGTGGATTCAGCCCACCATGAATGAGCTCCTGTCAGGTACAACTGGACTAAAACCCATCTCACCATCCAATCCAGGGGCTAACAGTAAGTATTTCAGTCTTTGAGGGCCATGAGGTCTCCATCCAACTCCTCAGCTCTGCTGTGGTAGCACAAAGGCATCTGTGTCGATCCGTAAATGAGTGTCCTAATAAAACTTGATTTATAACCCCAAGCCAGGGGCCGTACTAATTTGACCCACTGGCCATGGCTGGCCGACTCCTAATCTAATCTAACTTTTTTAAAAAGGTGAATTAATCAACAGCACAAAAGTATCAAATTGGTAGGCCTGGCAGAAGCTTTAGAAGACTTACTAATACAAAGGAACACCTGCATTCAGGAAAATGTGATACTTTTTAATTGTTTTTCTTTATAATAAGGTAAAATCTTCCTGATGCCCCTAATAGTGTGTGAAGGAGTAAAATTCGCTCTTGTCACGATGAGCTGAGAGTGCTGGCTTTTCTAAGACTGTCTCTGGCTGTCCAATCCGAGGTGGTGGTTTTCTGGGAAAACGCACGTGTGTGGGGCAGTGGCCTGCAGGACCCTGGGCTGAGGAGGCAGGAAGAAGGCAGAGGAAGAGATGCAGAGGCGGCCTGGGGCACCAGGGGAGACACCAACGGCCGCTGCCCCAGGGTCCTGTGCCTTTTAGCAGGCGGCCCTCCTCCTCCACCATCTGGAATTTCTCTAAGAGCTCTGCCTCCAGTGCTGGTGTGCTGGTGGGTGAGCCAGGGTTTGCCGCACCTACATCACGGGGCCCCTATGTGCCCGGCCCCGAGGGCAGTGCTGCGGGATGTGCGCGCTCAGCCTGCCAACAGCAGAACACAAGCAGGTATGTCCTTAGCGGGGTCTGTTTCCCTGCCAACTTGACAAGGTGTTTAGTGCTGTTGCCCCTAAAGGGACAACACTATCCAGTTTAGACCCTTCCGGTTCCCACCACTCCCTGCTTCTGCTCTGAGGAGGCTGTGACATCAGGAGGGGACCAGCAGAATCTCTGCCTGCGTCTCACGGCAGAGCGCCATCTTCCGTCCACTCCTCTTAGACGGCACGCGTGGCTGCCGGCGGGGGGGAGGGGAGGCCTTTTCATGAAAGGCCCAATTACATCATGCAGCGCACAGCAGAGGAGACCTAGTTAGGGTTTCCATGGTAACGACTTCAACTGTGCGACCTGTGTCCTTATGGCACCGCCCATCCCTATGGGAGAGACTCCCTGTGGGAGACGTAGAGGGCAAACACTCTGCCCCACGGGTCTGCTAGCTCAGAACACCCTTCCGTCGTGCTGCCGGCACACATGCCCCTATGGGCACAGCCTGGGCTCCTCTCTCAGACGTCTATTAGAATTCTACATCGTCACCCTGCTGCTGGAGTCTGCCAGCTGGATGTACAAGATGGGATGCAATCAACAGGAAAATCCACACCAGGCAACAGCAGAGGTTTTCTTTCCAGGATGTGTATATACATACATATCTATGTCTGTCTATCTATCTATATAGTACATATATATCTTATACTATACATTAGATACATTATATCATATGATATAACTATTATAAATACTGTATCTAATATTTATATATACACGTATTTGTGTATATTTTCACACAAGGCAAGCAGTGTATTTTCTGGCACACTAGAAGAAACTCATCTTCACTCCCATCTCCCAAAGGTACATTCATAATAGATTAATGAAGCAGTTCCCTAATAGCTCTACTTATCAAAAAGCCCAAGACTCTTTTAAAAGATGTTTTTCTTTCCTTTTTTTTTTAACATCTTTATTGGAGTATAATTGCTTCACAATACTGTGTTAGTTTCTGTTGTACAACAAAGTGAATCAGCCATATGCATACATATATCCCCATATCTCCTCCCTCTTGCATCTCCCTCCCACCCCCCCATCCCACCCCTCTAGGTGGTCACAAAGCACCGAGCTGATCTCCCTGTGCTATGCGGCTGCTTCCCACTAGCTATCTGTTTTACATTTGGTAGTGTATATATGTCCATGCCACTCTCTCACTTCATCCAAGCTTACCCTTCCCCCTCCCTGTGTCCTCAAGTCCATTCTCTACATCTGCATCTTTATTCCTGCCCTGCCCCTAAGTTCTTCAGAATCATTTTTTTTTTTAGATTCCATACATATGTGTTAGCATACCGTATTTGTTTTTCTCTTTCTGACTTACTTCACTCTGTATGACAGATTCTAGGTCCGTGTACCTCACTACAAATAACTCAATTTTGTTTCTTTTTATGGCTGAGTAACATTCCATTGTATATATGTGCCACATAAAGATGTTTTTCTTTCTTAAACACAACTGTCCTTTGAGAAGCACACTGTGGAGGGCCCAGCATCCCCGCTTATACTGGTCCATTCTCACTGCCCTGGATATATAAACAAACGCCTGCAGCGTGGTGTGGTCGGTGCTCAAATAGGAGCTCGTGTGTAGTCCAGTGGGGCATGCAGGCAAGGGCGATGGACCTTCCCTGGAAGCTTGTTTGTTCCCAGCCTTGGGGGTCTTCCAGTTGGGAGAGTAGGTGCTCAGAAAGCACCTCACAGCCTCCCTCCTGGCTTCCTGCTTCCCAAGGACCTGGCTGGAGGAGTGGGGAAGCTCAGATTGAAATCAAGGCTCTGATATAAGATGAGACATGCAAAGTTCACAGGAAGACAGTGTTTGAAACTTTAACCATAGGACTTTTTAGTAACTAAAGGTTGTCAGAAAATCATGGCAACTGTCAGTTTTAGTCCAGTCACCATCCTCATTTGAAAATGAATTTCAAAGGGAGAGAGTACATTGAAAGTTACTCACTGATCCCGTCTCAGAATTTGCTCAGTGACCAGCTATAATCAATAGCTGTATTTTATTAGCCCTAACATTTTAACATTTCATTCAGACCGGTCTCTGGTCCTATTAAGTCCGAGTTCTTTTTGTGTTTTTTGCTGCTTTGAATGTAATGCTAGAAAAATGTTTTAAAGTGATGGGTTTGAGATATTTTTTTAACCTAAGTCGAGTTGGGTTCATTATTATGCAAAGGAAAAAAAAATCTTTGACTAAGCTAAAGTTCGGAAGAAATAACACAGTTAAAATTATTATGTAGGAATATTTACCCAGCTGCGTTTTTAAATTCAATGTCATAGAAAGTTCATTTTCTTGTAACCCAAATAACTGCCAGTTTCTCTCAAGATTCCCACTGGAAAATGTTTTCAGAAGACGCTCAAAGTCTCAGAAATCCAAATTAATGTTATTGCTCCACATACTGACGTTTGTAGCACATGGCATTATATTTAAGCTATAAACTGCCCCAAACCAAACAATATATGGCATTTAAATAAATAAACTCTTGAAAACAAATTTCAATGCCATCAAAAATCCTGTTTGATTTTTTTTAGGTTGGCCACACATTACCTTTTATTTTTTTCCTTGAGAAGTGAGCCTCAAGAGGAAATGCAGCTATCTTTAGCATTTCTTAAAAAAAAAAAAAAAAGAAAACTTTCCACATTCAGCTAAACTAAGAGTCTCTGGACACTTTCCTCTAGTCTATTCCACATTCCATTCCCATCCTGATGGTGTTTTCCTGTAAACACGCCACCCAGGGCTGCATCTCTCATAAATGCCTGATCCAGGCAAGGACTGAGAACCAGTCCAGGAAGAGCGGGGAGCAAACTTCAGTGCTCACAAACTGAGCTGAAAATTTTACAATCCGGATGCAGCATCTTCACAATAAAGTTTTACATACAGAGCATCTTCTACCCATGTCTTATTCTGCTCCTTTTCAGATGAGCCCAAGGTCCAGAATATATATGAAAACGAGGCCAAACAGAATCCACAGACGCTTTAAAATACCATGTTATGATCCTGAAGTATTTCAGACAGCAAAGAGAAAGACCCATCCCAGACGGTCCGCATGTGTGAACTCTGGAGCAGCCCGGCTCCAGCCAGCAGGGCTGGGCAGGGCACTGCGGGGGACCTGGTCCACACCCCACCCCACTACCCACCAGAGATGGAAACCAGGGCGCGTCCGTCAGCCTCTGTGGGTGTCAGGTTAACAACCTTGTCGGGCTGTTGGGAGACTTGGTGAACTAAGGACTCAGCACCCACTGGTCCCAGCGTGCATGAGGCAGCCTGTGAAGGCGATGGACATGCGTGCCGTCAGGATGGTGAGCGCCACGATTCCACCCTGCCTGAGCTCGGGACTTGCTTCCAGGCCTTTGTATCTTTTAAATTCTCTGGAGGTCTAAGAATTAGTTCTCAGACTGTTAGGCCTTAACCTGGCTGGAGAATAATGCCCCACGACGGTCTCTTTAAACTACCCCCAAAATCCCAAACCCCTAGAAGCAAGCTGTGTTTCATGAATCCTTCCTGTTCCTAACTAGATCTCCAGCAGAGGCCTTCCAACTGTGAGCTCTGCAGAGAATTCAAATGACAGCTGAACTTTAGAAGTCTAATTTACATCAATGTTTTCACTTCTGCTGTAGTCAAATGATATATAATCACAGTCACCAAAAGCACTCCCCCAGGTTACCCGGATTCTGTCACAGGAATCATAACTGGCTAAGACACTGGGGCACCTACCTCTTTCAAATTGTAGCTTTTTGTATCTTTGCATGATTTCAGCTGCAACCATACACTCAATCTAAGGGAAAAAAGAAAAAGGAGTATAGCAATCTGAGGGCTAGACTGTACAATACCAGGTCAGCCTAGACAGAACCCATAACCCCCGATCCGCTGAGGAGCCCATGCGCGTGCACCCCAGTTTCCCCAGCTGAACGTGCCTCGTTCTCCTGTAGGTGGCCCTGTTTGGGGCAGGCAGCATCAGGGCAGCTAATGGCAGTTTCCAATCCTTCTTTGATCAAGAGTTCCACATACTGTTTCAGGCACTGAAAAAAAGAAAAAAAAAAACAGAGAAATATCTGTAAACATCTTTACTTCCTTAAGGCTGAAGGAGCAGTGAGGCATTAAAAAAAAAAAAAAAAAGGACAAATCAAGAACATTGTTCCAATACGTTTTTTTGTATATTTGACATGTAGCCATAGCAACGACCAAATTAGGGGTTGTATTCACTCAACAAATATTTGCGGGGTACCTCTTCTGCACCGGGACTAGGGAGGCGGGCTGGACCCCTGGGCCCGACCTCGGCAAACACCATGCCAGTGCGCCCAGGGCGGGAGCAGAGGCATCGAGGGAATCGGGGAAGCCGTGCCCCTCAGACACACATCAGACGTCAGGCGCCATGCTCAGTCCCCTATATTCCATTGTTTCACGTGCTCCTTAGAACATTCTCGCAGGAAAGGTGTGACCATGTCATCACTCAGGTGTGAACACTGAGTCACCAAAGAAGGAACTGCCAGCTTACCCAGACAGCAAGGGCAGAGCCCAGATTCCAACCCAGCCTCGCCTGCCTCTACATCGCCCCTGCACCCCCCACCGAGAACCCGGGTATGGCTGCCCATCCTCCTTCAGTGACCCCTTACTTACTGGGCAATTATGTGCTACCACCTTCCCCTACTTGGCAGTCTGGCTGGACATCTGAAGTAAGTCAGAAAAATCAGAGAGGGACACAAAGCAAAGTTCATACCAAAGTGAGGAGGCCTTTCCCAACGCCGGTTTACTCTTGCTTCACTGTCTGCTAGTCGTAGAAATCCAATACTCCCTTAAAAAGCACTTTGTAAACAACAAGTAGAAGGAAGGTCATGACCTTCCCTAGTTGCAAGCTCACTACCAAATGTGACTGAGACAAAGACTGAAGCGCTTACGTCAGAACTCAAAGAGCATGGGAAACCAGACCTTGCAGTGAAAGGACAGCAAAGCACAATATCTCACCAGCATCTCCAAACCTCCTTTCAGTCACAGCCCAGTGTAATAATACTGGGGCTCATAACTCCACCACCACTACACTATTATAGTAACACTATTACGTGTCATAGCGATTCATCAAGAAAAGCACAAAAACTGTTGGTGGGAATGTAAATTGATACGGCCACTATGGAGAACAGTATGGAGGTTCCTTAAAAAACTAAAAATGGAGTTACCATATGATCCAGCAATCCCACTCCTGGGCATATACCCAGAGAAAACCATAATTCAAAAAGACACATGCACCCCAATGTTCATTGAAGCACTATTTACAATAGCCAGGACATGGAAACAACCTAAATGCCCATCGACAGACGAATGGATAAAGAAGATGTGGTACATATATACAATGGAATGTTACTCAGCCATAAAAAGGAATGAAATTGGGGCATTTGTAGAGACGTGGATGGATCTAGAGACTGTCATACAGAGTGAAGTAAGTCAGAAGGAGAAAAACAAATATTGTATATTAACGCATATATGTGGAACCTACAAAAAAGGTACAGATGAACCGGTTTGCAGGGCAGAAATCGAGACACAGATGTAGAGAACAAATGTATGGACACCAATGTGGAGAAGCGGCAGGGGGTGTGGTGATGGGATGAATTGGGCGATTGGGATTGACATGTACACACTGATGTGTATAAAATTGATGACTAATAAGAACCTGCTGAATAAAAAAAATAAAATAAAATTCAAAAATTCAAAAAAAAAAAAAAGAAAAGCACATAAGCTGTTTCCTAAGCCTCTTCCTCCCCTCAAAATGTCTAATCCATTTCATTATAAGCATGCACGGTTACTAGGAACGGATGGGCCTAAAATCAGATCCAGCTGCAGTTTCCACTGGTTCTGTGCTTTGAACAAGTCTGCCTCTCTACCAGCCTCATTTTCTGGACCTGCATTTTAGGGTGGTTCAGCCTACCTCATGGTGGAGTCGAAAGAACATTGTGCAAGAGAAAGAGGTCAAGGACCTCCCTGGTGGCTCATTGGTTAGGAGTCCGCCTGTCAATGCAGGGGACACGGGTTCGAGCCCTGGTCCGGGAAGACCCCGCATGCCGCGGAGCAACTAAGCCCGAGCACCACAACTACTGAGCCTGTGCTCTAGAGCCCACGAGCCACAACTACTGAGCCCATGTGACACAATTACTGGGCCCATGCGCCTAGAGCCCGTGCTCTGCAACAAAGAGAAGTCACTGCAATGAGAAGCCCGCGCAACGCAATGAAGAGTAACCCCCGCTCGCCGCAACTAGAGAAAGCCCGCACGGAGCAACGAAGACCCAACACAGCCTAAATAAATAAATAAATAAATAAATAAATAAATAAATAAATTTATATTAAAAAACAAAAAGAGAAAGAGTCTAGAAGACTACATGGAAAAGCGTGTATGCTCAATATATAAATGACAATTGATCTAAATGGGTAATTCTCACCATTTTAGCAAACCGGAATATTTCATTCACTAAAGACTCTAAAGATGGCAATTTCTTTAAAAAATAGAAACCAAGGTAATCCTCGAAAAGACCCATCTCCTACAGCCTCTCTCAAGAGCACTGAACAGAACGCTAAGACTCCACGTGTCAGTTGCAGCCTCGGTGCCTACGACCCAAGGGCCCCATATCCCTCTGTCCTGTCCAAGCTCCCTGTGACCACGCAGGCCCTGAACTTAGGTTTTTCCCGGATCGTCTATGTCTCCCCAATGCAGTGATGATGAAGAGAGCTGCAGAGAACCGAGTGGGGGCGAGCCTAGTCCTGGCACTCCCTCTGAGGCCTCAGATGGCAGAGGTTTCAGCGGTAAACTCATCAAAACCAACACAGGAGCTTCCCAGAACGGGGGAGGGGCAGAGGAGGAGGGAGGGGTCACGCCGAGCCTCCATCAGGCCTGCATCTCTCTAGGAAGGCGGCACCGTGGTTTGGTGGTGCGCTGAACGCCTACAGCAAGGTCTGTTCACAGTGGGAGGTGACTGGAAAGCCAGTGTCCTGTGTGGGGCTGGGGGCAGAGGCGAGGAAGAGAAACACCGCAGGCTTCAGAGCTACAGAGACACCTGGAATCCCCGCCCTTCCAGGCAGAGCCGCGGACCGGTGATGCGATGAGTTTGGGCCACAGCCCCCTTGACTACAGAATACAGATGCCCATCTTGCTGGGCTTTTGCAACCGTAAGAAAGAAACTAGGTAAAAGCACCCGCCACAGTTCCCAACACACGGACCAGCTAAGTAAGAGGGACCGCTGGTACCTGCGGTGTGTCTATCTGGGTGACAGATGTCTTACAGTCACAGGTGAAAAAACAAATCAAAACCTTAGCAACGAGATCATTATCTTACTTTCTACAATTAAGTTTGTCTAAATTGAGTCTCTGGAGGACACTGGAATGCCGTAAAATGATAAAATGCTGAAAACTCTCACAATACTGTGCAGAGAAGTACATGATGAGAGATTTACAAAATGCAGCAATGAAAGCTGGTGTGACGTACATACCCGGGGGCATCTCCAAGTCTAAATGACGCTGTTGAAGAGACCGCACGTATCAACGAGCAGTGTGTCACGTCTGTGGAGGACTACCCAGGAGCGTATGTCCTATGCCATTAGCAGGCCGCTATGCAATTTGCAAAATGACTGTGCTCTGGAAGCATCCATTTGTTTACTATATAAAAAGAGATGAGGATCCAAGTGTCTGACCAAGCATCCATCGAAAACAAGCCCGGGCTTCCTCCAGATATAAAGCAGGCCATGACTCACAAGCTATGTTTTTCAATCTAATAGCAAAAAGATGTCTTGAAATGAGCACAAAATAATGCCAGAGAAACCTCAGTCAAGATATACAGGACAAAGGCAGACACTGATGTATTGATATTTCCTCCTATCATATTAGTTATAGCTCTCTGTAACCAAATGCCTCAGGACCCTGTGTTAATCACTACCTGTATTAGCCAACTAAACAAACAGGAGGCTCTTGGGAGGCGATAATCACTCCCATTTTATGGAGGAGAGAGCAAAGCCCAGGGAGGTTAGAAACGGGCCCAGAGTTATTTGTAATGAGGTGGGTGGACCTAGAGTCTGTCCTACAGAGTGAAGTAAGTCAGAAAGAGACAGACAGATACCGTATGCTAACACATATATATGGAATTTAAGGAAAAAAATGTCATGAAGAACCTAGGGGTAAAACAGGAATAAAGGCACAGACCTACTTGAGAATGAACTTGAGGATATGGGGAGGGGGAAGGGTAAGCTGCGACGAAGCGAGAGAGAGGCATGGACATATATACACTACCAAACGTAAGGTAGATAGCTAGTGGGAAGCAGCCGCATAGCACAGGGAGATCAGCTCGGTGCTTTGTGACCACCTAGAGGGGAGGGATAGGGAGGGTGGGAGGGAGGGAGACGCAAGAGGGAAGGGATATGGGAACAGATGTATATGTATAACTGATTCACTTTGTTATAAAGCAGAAACCAAAAAAAAAAAAAAAAAAAAAAAAAACGGGCCCAGAGGTGGAATCTGTAAGTGTAGGAGCTCGAGCTCAAACCCACGTGTGCCTGACTCCAAAGAGGTGAGGGTTTTGTTTTTTTAAACTCTGCCTTCTTCCTCCCCAATCAAGAGCTCTTTCATAAGCAATCATTTATTACTTATTTTCTGTTACCTCATGAGGTTTTTTTTTCCTTTCAGTACAAAGCATTGTGGCAAAGTCTGAGTCAACCTAGACTGTATCTTTATGTGTCCCTGATGCTTGGATGCCAGGACATTCCATGGCATCAAGACCCCAAGGCCCCTGTGGGAAAAGATGCGGGTGCAGATCCTTAAGACGCGCTGTGCTGGGGCTCCAGTGGGGTCCCACCTCAGGGGCGCGGGTGGTCAGGAAGGCATCCCAGAGATGGAAAGCTGGCCAGAGGGACAAGACGTCCCAGCAAAGGAGCGTCTACCACACAAAGGGCAGGAGGAGGGAGGGGGGCTGTCGAGAGCCGCAGAATGTTCCAGGCCTTTCGTTTTCCACTCTGTCGCCCAACTCTTTGAAACCCGGTCCAAAGGCAGAGGCAGCGCTGCTGATCTGCTAAGGTGCCTCTGCTGTGCCAGAATTTTGCTGCCAAGGAGAAGGGGGCCACAGAGACACCGCTGCCTGATGTACAGTCTGCAGCAGGCCTGAATTTCATCTGTTTTCTCCCTTGGAGGCCTGCTGGCTACCGATGATGCTAAGAGCCGAAAGAAGCCTCCAGAAACTCTGCTCAGAGGTGCCTGAGTAGCTTCTGCTCACCAAGATCCACTGTTTACGAACAGTCCGTGCAGGCAGGTCCAGACAACTGTGGTGGGACCCCCACAAACAGTGTTCAAACAGCAAGGACCCTGGAATCCCCGCCCTGGGTTGGGATGCCAGCGAACCCGCTTGCCAAATGTGTGACTGGAGCCGGAGCTGTGCCTCTCTGAGCCCCCGTCCTCCACGGTGTGGGATGAGACAAGCCTGGCGGACAGAAAAGGGTGCCTCTACAGTTGGTGCCCCAGGGTCCACAGTGCTCCGGCACGGCGCCCGCACACACACCACGTGTTCTGCTCGGCATCCCCTCAGCCTCCGTCGCCGAGGGTCTGCCTACCTTCCTCCCCCATTAGAAGGCAGGCGCTTTGGAAGCAAGAACGGTTTATCTCTCCAGTCCCTGTGCCTGTGAGTGCTGGTAGAAAGCAAGGGATTAACGACGCCGCAGGGAAAGGCAGATGCCAACATCTGGGGAGCTGAGCGCTCACACACACGACAAGCCGGCACCCGCATGGACACGGACACTCGGCAGCCGTGCAGAGCAGGGGAGACCCAGGGCGGCGTGGACCTCAGGTCACTGCCAAAGAGCAGCTGGACGGCGTGGCATCCCAGGCGTCTCTGCAGGCGGGGAGGGCAAGCCCTTCCTCACAGAGCTGTCCTCAGGGAGGCGGGAGCCACCGCCTGGCACAGCAGGCATGACAAGGATGCTTTATGCATCCCCCCACCCCGCCCCCTGGCCATGCCACCAGGAGCTGGAAACCTGAGCAGGCCACCCAGCCGGCCCCGTGGTGAATGTTCTGGCAGCGATGCTGCTCCGGGCTGCAGGAATGTGACTTTACCCAAAGCAGGGGAGTCCAGAGTATGAAGGTTGCTTTTGTAAAATTTTTAGAGGAAAACAAAATTCAGACTTACTTTCTACCCAAAGAAACCCCCCAGAAAACAAAACCCAGCTCTCATCTACGTGTCCTCTTCGTCCTCTGCTCTTGACAAACCACAGGATCTGCTGTCTCCTGGACTAAACTCCCCTGAGCTCCGACCCCTCGGCTTTGCTGAAGGCCAGGTGCAGCCCCACGGTCAGCCCTGCCCCAGGTAACCTCGATGCTCTGGTCCCCGGCTGTCCTTGGGCCTTTCTGGGGAGAAGACACCATTCTCTCCTCCGCAGGGAGGGCGCTCTCCTCACCCTTGGGCTTCTAAACAAGCTGCAGGAGATGCCGCGTGTGTAAGACAAGGTCACCCTTCTCCTAAGCCGTGGAGAAGCAAGTGTGAGCATTTCACCAAACCACATCACCTTCATCACCAAGACCTCCCAGGGAAGGCCAGACAGAGCTGGCTGTGGTGGGCAGGGCTAACGTATGGAAATCAGAGTCAGGGACACGAAAGGGTCCTCCCTTTCATCCACTCTACAGATATTCATTTACTCTGCACCAAAGGTCTGGGAGGCTGGAAATGCAGAAGCAACAGATAAACCTTGGGCTGAACTCTTCCTGAAAGTAGAATGAGTGTGTTTCGTGCGCAGTTGTGTGGGATCTGTGTGTTGTGTGCGTGTGAATTTAAGAAGGCACGTGAGAGAAGGGGATGCGAGGATAGGACGAGTTTGAGGGTCTGAGGGTGTGACAAGGGCAGTACATGGGCAACGGCTCAGAATCGGTGGTACCTGAGGGCGAATTCTAACAGAGGGGTACTCTGTTCACCCAGCCTCGTTAGGTTCAGCTGTCTAGATTTTCCAAACGACCGAAGATTATTCCATCGAATGGAGAGACCAAGACTTTTGTTTGTCTTTTATCTCACGAATAAGAAGGGACTGGGGAGACCGAGAATGCCCATTTGGGTGCCTTGCCAGCAAAGGGGCAGGGTTCCAGGACCCTGACTGCAGCAGGGCCTCCTGCAAGAGAACAGGGAGGTCGGCTTTGAGATTCAGAATCAAGTGCACAAAACGGGGAGAGAGAGAGAGAGGGACCCAAGTGTCCTTCCTGGGTAGGAAGGTACTGAGATCTGGGGGTGTGAGAAGGAAGCCCAGTGCCCGTGACCCAGGACATGGCCTGCAAATGCCTCCCAGCAGCCCTTCAGTTCTTCGTCATGTTTGTCAGCAAAGCTGATACCAGGAGTCAGCACTTTCTTCTGCATGGTTTATGCACACGCATCAGGTTTTAATGCAAAAAGCAAATGCACCGGAGTCAAGGCACACCCAGTGAACGTTCTAGAGCAGCTCGTCCCGTCTTTCTGAGCTGCAGTGTCTCTTTGAGGAGATGGAGAATCCTGCCCACTTTGCAGGGTCTTATGGGAAGTGTGGCCATGTTGCAAGGCTCGGGGTAGACCACCAGCAATCAGAGAAGCTGTTTTTTCACCCACAAGGTGAAGTTTTAGGGGGACCCTAAATCCAGACGTAAAAATGAAAACCACGCCTGTGGAGCCTGTGAGCAGTGCCCCAACTCGCCAGCCCCAAGAGCAGGATCAATGACAGTCACACAGCCAAGGAGGCCAGAGGGTTTCCTGGGAACACACGTGTCTTCTTTACCCACAAGTTACTGAGAGAGATGCCCTCGCGCTACCTGTGGACAGCGCGGAGTGAAGACGTGCCGTCTGCAGCTGCTACCATTTTGTTACCATCACTGGGAGCCCCAGCTCTGCAGGCTTCCTGGGTCACGGGCGGGACCCTCATGCCACCTGAAGCGCTTAATGCCTACACAAAGGTAGTGCCAGTGGGACTGGCAAGGGACAATGTCCGTGCAGTCTGAGAGCTCAGAGACTAAAGAGTCCCACTTCCCTTCCCTGGACGAGGGCACCAGGGAAGACGGGGAAAGGGACTCGCCCAGGGTCCCCCATTATTAACGGCGGGGCGGACCCTAGAACTAGTCAACACTTGTGAATTACAGCCAGGCGCCCTTCCTACAATGTCCAAACTGTGGCTATCTATGAAAACAATGCCCTGCAGAGAAGCCGGTCTCACTGGAAGATTCACGCACTCTCTAGGCCCAAAGCTTTCTGCTCCTTGCACATCTCTGGCCTCATGAAGGAGGTGGAGACCCAAGGCTGCTCTGCTTTCTGCACATCACCATCCAAGCACAGCTGCACATTCACATCTTTCTGGCCTCATGCCCTTCTGGTCTTGCCAGTTATGTTACTGTGGGAACCCTAGCAAAACCCTCCTGTTCCGGCCCCTCTCACGACACCCTGTCCTTTACCTGCCCTTCCTGATGGGGCTCCATCCATCACGCTTTCTTCAAATGACCCCCTGAAGCCTGCCGGGTGAGCTCCCTTCTCTGTGCGGTCACATACCCTTGTTGATACCGCGATTACAAGTCTTTCCATCCCAATGACAGCAACCCAGACCTCTCTCTCGCCTACACATGGGATCAGGAGGGCAGAGACTGGAAGCTTTCATCTCCCCCAGGTACCCAGGGCACCTGGCACAGGCTGGCACTTGACAAGGACTGAAGAATGGAGGTGACCAAGCATCCACTTTGTGCAAAGCTGACGGGGATGTTAAGATGTGCAAGTCAAGGCCCATCTCCTCACCTGCTGGATTTCTGGATGAGAAAACATTACTAAGGGAAAGAGTCAGAAGTTCTGGGTCTCGGAAAACAGACATTTCCACCTTCCTGATCCCTGGGGTGTGTTATTTTGAGGGGGGAACCACAGCACTCCACGTCTTTGAGCCTCAAGTCCCCCCAACCTTCGGAACAAGAAGATCGCCTCCAGTGCTGCGAGCTGTCACACTGACCCTGCTTTGTCAGCAGTGAAACACCATAAACGTTCTATGTTATAGGATGCTGCAAGTATAGGGGAGACCACAGTGGCCTTGATGGGCTTCATTTTAGCTTAAAATGTCATACATTTTAGCTTCTGGTCCACGGGGCATCTCCCAGGCCACCAGAAACATAGGTTGACGAAATGGAAATGGGATTGGTTCTCAGTGCAGGATCTTATTTTAAGGACATATTTTGACATAAACGTCAACAACCCTTTCTCTCTTCCCAGTACTTTTGCACAGAAGCTGTTGGTCATACGTGAAGATTTCACATTTTTGCACACAAATGTTCAAGTTTACGTTGATCTCTTTAAGTTTCATTTTCACAATCAGCCAAAACTTGACCATTTGAGCTACCTGGTGGGTGTCACATCTCCAAACCCCTGGAGCTTAGCATTATACCTGGAACATGCATGGGGCTGGGAGGGTCCCTCCAGCCACTGAGACCCTTAGACCAGTGCATCCCTCTCCTACCTGACTCACGCCCCACCGGCCCCGTGCACAGGCTCTCCATGACCTCTGAACTCACCCTAAAGCCACCAGGCGCCCTATAAACAAGGGGAATCCCCTGGAACATTTATCTTGGTCATGCCACGTTAGTACCTGGTAGGCACACATTTCTGGTGCTCGAGTAATTTGGGGAGACGCAAGTTAAATCAACAGGTGTCCCTCGTGTGGATTCCTCGGGGCTTGCTTTGTGCCCTTGGGCACCCAGAGCGTCCCAGGGGTAAGGGTACAGAGAGGGACACGGCATGCTGTGTGTAGTAAATCCACTGAACCACACAGATCGTCTGAGTGCATCTTTGAGGACAAGCGTTCCTCAGGACACACGCTTGGGGAAAGCTGCCCAGAGCTCCTTTGGATCCCTGCGGTTCTAAGTCCAAGCTCAGAAGCGAGATGGAGAGGATCTGAGCCTCCACGTGGCAACTCCTTCACACGTGTCCTTCCTGAACCTGAGGGTAAACTCCGTTCAGCTCCATTATACAGATGAGACACACAAGGTAGGCTGAGGTCAGAAACAGCCTGCGTGTCAGGGCCCTGACGCCTGACCCCAAACACCAGGCTTTCCCCTCGAGCCCCTTCCTCCTTGAGGCCAATCTACCTCAGACCTAAAGCCCATAATTCTCTAGTAGTTTTTATTTGAAGAGTGCCCCCGTTCCGCTTTGCACAATTTTCTCTCTTCACTCTTTCCTACCTTCCCAGGTCTGTCCCCAGGAAAAAGACAGTGGCAGTTCTGCTGGCTGGGGGGCTCTGAGGCCTACACAGAGGGGACGGCAGGTGACGGAAGCCCTTGGGGACACGGGCGCCTTCCCCCAGTCTGCGACACGCAGGTGTTTCCTGTGCTTCATGTTGCAAGGAGCTGCGGACACAAGTAAGCCTGCCTCAACATCTTAATTTTTAATAAATGGCTGTGAGAAAACAATCACAGCTGTCACCTGTTTCTCAGTGCTCGCAGCAAACCCCTCTTTGAGAAAACAATGTTATTTTCCTCTATTCACAGTCCCTGACTTAAATTAAGTGTTTGATCTGAATTAGACTTGCTTATTTATTTTCACTACTATGCTCTAGAAATAGAAAACTATAACAATGACAACAAATGAAAGGCTGGGTAAAACCATGCCAGGGTGAATGGGCGACCTCACAGTGGAAGAAAAGAAGCCGTGGTCCCATGAGGCCCTCCCCACACGACGCAGGCAGGGGACGGTGAGTGGCAGCAAGCTCGCCTACAGGCACATCTGCAGACGGGAATCGAGCCAATTGGTTGAGATTGCGGAAAACTTCCCTTTAGGCAAGAGGGAGGCACTTTTTGCATAAAGAGAACTCTAATCCATCCCGACGCTGGGCCATCTCATCCTCCAGAAATGAAAACGAGTCCAATTCTCTGTGTTCATTGGCTGCACATCTGTCTTTCCACCCACCTCCCCCCAGGGCTCTCTCCCTCCCATTCTTCCCCAGCTCAGAAAAAGCCCAAAGCAGCTTCCAGTGCTCCAGGTTGAAGTTACTTTCCTGGGGCTTTACGGAGGCACATTTCTCAGCTGCTAAGCACACGGCTGAGGCTGACTGTGCGGTTCAACCCTGCTGCCTCTGCTGATTATCTATCACAGGCCCCGCTGCAGACCAGGCATTTGGGGACAGAAATGTGCCCTCAGGAAGCCAGTGCCTAACATAAAGGGAAGTCAGAGACCCAGACTTAAACGACTGAAAGCTCCATCTCATCTGTAAAATGCAGATGATGCTATTGAATGCACATAGGTCCCAAACAGACAAGGTCTGTAAAACAGAGACAAACAGAATAAGGTCTGTAAAATAGGGGCAGGAAGAAAGAAGTCACGAAAATCAGGAGGAGGCTGTCAGGGACAGAACCCAATCCAGACATCTGAACAGTACACGGGAAGGCCATTTCTATAGTCCATTTATAACAGTAGTCTAATTCAGAAACTTTTTTTAGTTTTTCACAATTTAAAGGAAAATTGTTTTTCCAGACTTTTCTTTTTTCTTTTTTTTTGTATTCCTTGAATGGGAAGAAAAACCAAAAAGCAAAATTAAACGAGACAAAATGAAAATAAACACTACACCATCATTTTTCTCTTCTGATGGGTAAAATGCTGGGTCTGAGTGAGGCCTGATGGAAACAGAAGCCCCTACAGGCATTAAGAGCAGGCCATTTGGCCCAGGATGACGCTGGCTGCATCTTCAGGAAATTCAAATGCGATTTCAAGATGCAGCCTCTCCAGCTTCGTGCTAAAGCAGTGACAGCTGACACGGAGAGCTGACTATTCCGCCGTACGCACTCACCAGGCCAGCACCCCTGCAATCTCAGGCATGTCATTGTTCAATTAAATCTAAAGGGAGCTGTGGTGAAGCTTTTCCTTTCCAGAAAGGAGCGCACACGCCATGATCAGGGTTTCTCAACTGCGTTCCCAGCTCCTAAGATTCTGTTTAACTGATTACTTTTGCACCACGGGCGCCTGCAGTCGAACCTGCTTGGGGAGCCTGACTGATTTGGAGGAGAAGGCCTCCAATAACTGGGTAAAAGTGAGGGCAAAGGGCTGCATGGTGTCTCCAAAAACAAAAGTGAAAAAGGCTCCTCCTGAAATTCTTTTAAACTGGCGTTTTCTGCAAGACCCACCAGGGTACAGAAGATGCATTGGCACTGGGCGATGGTCGTCATCTTCTCCACTGGGTACTCCCCGAGACACAGCTTGCAGGACACCAGCGGGTCCAGGGCCAGGTCCCAGGTGGGCCGGCACCGCGCTGTGGTCATGGCAGAGCAGTCTGAAACGAGAGAAGCACAAGCCATCAGAACCTTGTGGCCTCCACCAGAACCGAGGCAGGGGTCACTCCTGGCTGAAACTGGGGCTCTGGGGGTGGCCAAGTGAACACTGAGGGGCCCGGGGTTTGACAGTCCTCGTCTGGATCCTCTGAGAAGTTTTAGCCAGAGGTCCCCGATCTGAGTCTGTGGGTGATTCCTTTCCCGTGTGGATGGTAATATTCAAAATGGCGAGTGGTCTACCCGTCGGCATCCTTCCCTCCACCCCTCCGATGGGCACTGAGGAAGGCACCGTCCACTAACGAAGCACCCAGCTCAGGAGGGCAGAACCTTAGCAACCTGGCGAAGAAAGCTTTTGCTGAAATAGTTATTGGTCAGATCAAACTGTTCTCCAGTCTCTGCTGTAGGGATATCCCAGGGAAAGCAGTTGGTGAAGTTCTGGCCTCTCTGTGCCCTCCCAGTAGATTGGTCCTTCCACACTGGTTTCTGTCCTCACCGCCCAGGTGTCACCTGACCTTCCAGAAGCAGCACAAGCACCACTGCCTCCTAAGTCCTGGAAGACTGTCTAAAATGTAAGTTTCAGGGCTTCCCTGGTGGTGCAGTGGTTAAGAATCCGCCTACAAATGCAGGGGACACGGGTTTGAGCTCTGGTCCGGGAAGATCCCACATGCCGTGGAGCAACTAAGCCCGTGTGCCACAACTACTGAGCCTGCGCTCTAGAGCCTGTGAGCCACAACTACCGACCCTGCGCTCTAGAGCCCGCAAGCCACAACTACAAAGCCTGCGCTCTAGAGCCCGTGAGCCACAACTACTGAAGCCTGCGTGCCTAGAGCCTGTGCTCTGCAACAAGAGAAGCCACCTCAAGGAGAAGCTTGCACACTGCAGTGAAGACCCAATGCAGTCAAAAGTAAAAATAAAAATTAAATAAATTTATAAAAACATAAAATGTAAGTTTCTGGGAGGCAAGGCCCTTTGGCAGATTTGTTCATTTATATGGGTCAAGTGTATCCAACAGTGCCCGGTGTGTGACAGACACTTCACAATCATCCATGGAACAATCGTCACTTCCCCACCCTCCTCAACATTCTCTGGGCACATCCACCCCTGTTCTGTGTTCCCCTGATAACAGGCATCTTCCTATTGCTATGTTACACACTGATTTCCACTGTTTACTGCTCGGGGGAAACAGAGAAGGTGTGAGTGTCCAGCTCTTAGCTCGGCTCTGACCCACGTGGCCTCAATCATTTCCTGTTGATTGACTGAATTCTTGCATCCAGGGAAATGGCTCCGTGCTCCTAGCTTACCCCCTGCAGCTTGACTTAAGCCTACAACACTTAGTTTGTACCTGTGGTGGGAAGTGTGTGCTTTATTCTACCAGCACCCCCTTGGCCCCCCAAACTCAGAACTGGGAAAGATTCAGTTAAAATTTCAGGTAAAATCCACGGCCGTCCAAACTCTCACTATCTGCTCTCCAAATCTCAGGACCTAAATTGATTTAGAGAATTTGGTATCCTTCCCTACTGAACCCCTAACCTCACTCTCTGAACTGAGGCATGAAACGATTGGGATAGCAAGACACACCTACATTCCCCCCGAGTGTGTGAGGCCATGAAAAGAGGGTTTGTCTTGTTCAACTCCACACGTACAGCAGAAGACGATACGCATAACGACAAAGGTACACACGTGAAGGGAAAGAAAACAAGACAAAACAATACCAACCAACGACCGGAACGTACACAAAACGGCTCTCGGATCTTGGAAAGTCTCAAAGATGTACGAGACAGAGTTCCCCATCTTAGGGTCTTAGGATTCAACTCAGGAACATCCTTTGCCAAATAAAAAGCTAAGTGATAACACAAGGCAGAGTGTAGGATTATGTGTGAAATCGGTGCTTGAGGCATTCGGGAAAACTGGAAATCAGCCTGGGCTAGAATCTTCCGAATAGAACTTTGCAGGGGAGATGAGGCTTGAGTTTTAAGGGGAGGTTGCATTTCATACAGGTGGAAGGGGGGTGGATATCAAAATAAGACAGAGAAGTATCCCAGCATCCTTCACCAGGCACCAGGGTGTGGAGGCAACACCGTAGGAGCAGAAGGAAGTCTGCTCACCCAGGGCAGACAGAACACCCCTATCTAGTAGGGTGCTGGACTGCTTGACCACTATCAGCCTCAGTCTGCTCATGTGTGTGATGGGGCCACAACCTCCATCTCCCAGGGCTGGTGCAGGATTAGCAGAGATCCTATGAAGGATCTGACACGCATGGCCATGCTCAGTAAACCCTCTCCCCTTCCCCTGGGATGCCTCATTTGGCCATAGTTTATCCACCTGTGAGAAGGCCTCTGATGATACCAACCAGGGGCTGGGTGTGCAAGTTATTTCTAGGGTCAGGGAGCTGTCATGATACTTTTTTTTTAGAAAAAAATTATATCCATTTCTAGTGTTTTGACAGTCACAGCTCACTGGGTATCACTAAGGAAATATTTACTTAGGACGAACCACTGTGAGTTCTACGCAGGGCGCTGGGGGCGGGGAAGGCACGTGTGAGTTGGGGAAGAGACTCTGCGATGGTCTTGGGAACGCGCAGAGGAGATAAGACACAGTGACACGCGACCCAGGCGCATGAGTGATGTCAGGATGGCAGAGCAGCGGAGCAGACCCTGACCTATAAGAGCTCAAGCAAGTGAGGGCAGTTCCTGAATTCCGGCGGGAATCGTCATTGGGAGTGAGGGCGGGAAATCCGAGGTCGGGGCAGGGCAGGGACAGCAGCCTCCTCCCCGGACAGTTAACATCTGGGGGCGACTTAGTCTAAAGTAAGTGCACGTCCCACTGTTAGAGAAGAACTCTGACACAAATTCAAGTGATTTTGGGGTGGGCTGGAGCCTTCTGGCTAATTTAAACAAACATGATCATTGGACCTTAATCCAAGGGCACCAGAACACTTAGGTAATTTGGGGGTCACTCAGCGATCTGGGGGTGCAGAGCGTACCAGAATCAAGACTCCTCATGCCCCTGAGCTCATTTTCATTTGGAACATCTCCCTGCATCTTGAATTTATGCTTATTATGATTATTTTAAATGTCCAGTGTTGCCTGGATCCTGGGCTCAGGTGCCAAGACATTTTTCTGTATGTTTCTCGGCACCTTTTTCTGTTTTAATCCTTAATATCTCTTAAAGCTCACAGTACAGAGTGTCAACGGTGTTTTGATTAAGAATGTTAGTTAAGCCCTAACAGGGATCACAAACCTTTACTGGAAGCATTGAGAAATCGCTTAAGACTGGAAATGTCCCCAAGGGGACAGAGGTTGCTTAATTGGCTTTTCTGTCCTGGAGAGCTGGGGAAAGGCAGCAGTGGACACTGTCCAAAAGGTCTGGGGTCCAGATTCTGTAGGGCACTGAGCAGCAGATGACATGTCACCCAGCAGACCTGGGTCCAAATTCCTGTTCTGCCACTTGGTCATGTGATTTTGGAGAAATTACTCAACCTCGAGGAACTTTAGTTTTTTTTTCTCTCTGTAAAACTTACACACCATCACCTCCCATGTACACTTGTGAAGAGTGAGTGAGAAAGAATATGTTTAAAATTCCTGGTAAGTAAAGGTCATTAGGCTATGTCGGGTTCAAGAGCTTGGACATCAACCCATACGAACCAAGGAGAGGAGAAAAACTGAGAGACGTTCAGATGGACTTAGTCTTAGGAAGTTCACACTGATGACCATCATCTTTGGAAGAAGCAAACACCAAAACCTCAGAAGCCTCCTGCTTTATCATCCGCTGTGCAGGGTGCTCCAAGGCTGGACATCACCCCAAATGGCAGAAATCAGGGACTTAACCCTTTGACATAGTCCTTGAAGCCCACTGCCCTGACCCCACTCACTGCCTTTCACCCTGGACCACTGGTCCCATCCTAGCTGGTTCCTCCCCAGACAATTCTCTCTCCCCCAGCTTCTGAGCTTGGCTCCTTTCTTGTTTATAATGACCCTCAGTTCAACTTGCAAGGCTTGACCTCTCACTTCCTTTCTTCCTGGACCATGATTTCCACTTGACCTGAGACAATGTGGCCTCCACTGCCCTGGGCACAGGTTAGATATAGCCTCTCACCTCCCAGCCCCATGATTCAGCCTTGAAGCAGGTCAGACTCGGTCTCCTGGCATCTTGCCAGTATTCTTTCCTACAGAGTAGACACTCTCTAAGGTGAGCTCACAATCATGATTCAATGGGAACAACAATTGGACATATTTTACCGAAAAAAAAAAGATACATTGTCTAAGCCCATCACAACCTTCCTGACACACAGGATGGGCTGAATATGATTTTGCAAACATCAAACAGCTGCAAACTTGAAATAGGAATTTGCAAACAAAATCACAATGCACAATAAGAGAAAAAAAGTCTTTGTTTTCCTAATGTGAATGTCAAGTAGAATGAAACAACAAACTATTTTAAGAACATCTGGTCAATTTTAAGCATTATTCAATCTAAGCAACTCAAAATGTTTATAAGGCAAGTTACTTATTAAGCACGACTGGGTTATGCAGAGGGTGCATTGTGATGAGAGCTATACAAGGATGAGAAAGAGCTAGAAGGGAAAAGAACCCATTGAGGGAGATAGTCTTAAAAGTACGATGTGGTTATTTGGCCAGGACCATCGCACCTGGGCTGTGGGGCTGTGGATTCTGCAGGTCCCTATTCACCCACTGTCACCCCTTCAAGGCAAAGTAGGGGAAGGGAAAATCAAATCGGTGTCAGCCAATCACTACCCAACTTTTACTCTCAGGACTGCCCTAAAGCCGGCGGAGGCATGTCGGTGGCTCTCCCCCAGCCGAGGGGGCAGGGAGAGTCACAGCCATCTGAGTTTTCACTAGCCTTTCAGGGAATTCCCATCTGCAGTGAAGTCTAAGAACCACTGGGCTACATGATTCCACAGGATAGCATCTCCCCCCAGGACCCTCCCACCCTGAAGCCCATAGGGGCTTAAGCCCAACACATGATCAATCACCTCTCAAAAATGCTACACTGCACAGCCTGTGTCTGCCAGGCACGGGGTTAGACTCTGCATATTAGCCTCCTTTACTCTTTGCCATGACTCCCTCCGGGGAAGTGTGGCCTTTCCACGTCTGCCTCATGTGTTAGTTTGTCCCCCAAATTGATAAGCAGTGTTTTCTATCCTGCTGGACAGTGCTTGTCACAGGCAGACAGCCCATGACATACACATATATGTGCATGAGGCATTATGTGAACCAATTTTATACATTATTTCATGTATCTGCACAGTGACTTTGAGGCTTTAATAGTTGTTATTATTCCAATTTCAACAATGAGGAAAGCAAGACACAGAGAAGGCACATAACCAGCCTGTGAGACCTCCTTTGTATATCCTATGGATTGCATGAGAACGGAGCCTCCTGGATCTATAGACAAACTAATCCCAGTTCTGCCATGGAGCTTCCTGGGCCTAATCCAAGTGCTTCCATGTTGGCAGCAGGGTGGAAGGCTACAGCTTCACAATTTGGAGCTGCCAGTCACAGCAGAAACATGAGAACAGTTGCTGGGTAGAAAACTGACTGCAGGGAGGTTGACTTATCCAAGTGTATGTGGTTCCATGAACCTTCAGGAAGGTGTCTGAATGTCGTCTCCTCTGGAGGAGACGATGCTGCTCCCAGGTATTCACCCAACTAACGTGAAAACTTATATTCACACGAACACCTGTGCGTGGATATTTACAGCAGCTTTATGCATGATTGCCAGAAAGTGGCCTCAACGAAGATGTCCTTCAGGAGGTGAACGGATAAATGACCTGTGTGACATCCAGACAATGGAACATTTTTTCAGGGCTAAAGGGAAATGAGCTATTGAGCCATGGAGAAACATGGAGGAACCTTCAATGTATTTTATTAAGTGAAAGAAGCCAATCTCTCTGAAAGGCCACAGGCTGTCTGATTAAAACTATATGACATTCTGGAAAAGGTAAAATTATGGAGACTGTAGAAAGATCTGAGATTGCCTGTCAGGGAGAAAAGGATAAACAGGCCGAGCACAGAGGATATTTTAGGACAGTGAAACTCATCAGTATGATTTGTAATGGTGGATACATATCATTATACATCTGCCAAAATCCACATCAACTGCGAGCCCCAAAGTCAATGGTGTGCGCAAAGTCATGTCCCCCGCAAAGTTCCTACGTTGAAGCCCTAACCCTCAATGTGATGATTGTATGTCCTTTCGAGGCAATGAAGGTTCAGTGGGGTCGTAAGGGTGGGGTTCTAATCCAGTAAGGCTGTGGCCTTATGAGAGAGGAAGATCTCAGCATCCCCCTCTCTTTCTCCTACAGGTGAGGACTCAGGGAGAAGGAAGCCACCTGCAAGCCACAAAGAGGGCCTTCACCAGTACCTGAGGAAAACCCAACCCTGCTGGCCTCCCGATCTCGGACTTGTAGCCTCTAGAACTGTGAGAAAATACATTTCTGTGTTTTAAGTCACCCAGTCTACAGCGTTTTGTTATGGCAGCCTGGGCTAATACAGCAAACTATGGACTCTGGGTGGGAGGGATGTCTTAGTGTAGGTTCATCGCTGTAACACCCGCACCTCTGGTGGGGATGGGATGTCAGCAGTGGTGGAGACCTCAAACTCTTCTATATGGTACCTCCCTATACAATCTGCATCAGCTTTCTAAATATAAGTCCAAATCTGTTAACCTAAAGCTAAATTTAAAACCAAATCTGTTCATCTAAACTGCCCTAAAATAAAAAGTTTGTTTTAAAAAATTTGTTGTTTTCATTTAAACCCAAATAAGCCTATTAACATGCAGAGTCAACTGGAATCTTTTAAGAATCTAAGATTTTAATCTGTTTTAAGACCATATTTTCCCCAAGCAGTATCATTTTTATTTTTTAACTTATTTTTTTCTATTGAAGTATAGTTGATTTACAATGTTGTGTTAGTTTCAGATGTACAGCACAGTGATTCAGTTAAATTATATATATGTATATATATATATATATATATATATATATATTCTTTCTCAGATTCTTTTCCATTACAGGTTATTACAAGATATTGAGTATAGTAAACTGTGCTACACAGTAGGTCCTTGTTGATCATCTATTTTATATATAGTAGTGTGTCTCCGTTAATTCCAACCTCCTAATTTTTCTCTCCCCACTCCCTTTCCCCTTTGGTAACCATAAATTTGCTTTCTATGTCTGTGAGCCTATTTCTGTTTTGTAAAAATGTTCATTTGTATCATTCTTTTTAGATTTGACCCCAAACGGTACTATTAAGTGTGATACTAAAAATCAGAGGAATATGGGATTAAATATAATTGGGCAGATTCGTGTGCTTATTTTTTTTTTTTTTTTTGCGGCAGGCGGGCCTCTCACTGTTGTGGCCTCTCCCCTTGCGGAGCACAGGCTCCGGAGCACAGGCTCAGTGGCCATGGCTCACGGGCCTAGCCGCTCTGCAGCATGTGGGATCTTCCCAGACCGGGGCACGAACCCGTGTCCCCTGCATCGGCAGGCGGACTCTCAACCACTGCGCCACCAGGGAAGCCCTCGTGTGCTTATTTTTAACCATCAAACCCGACGCGGGTCTTCAGGTGTTAATGGACACGTTGTTACTCCAAGAAGGGCGCACAGTATGGCTCCACTGGACGAAGCACAAAACACGCTCTCAAGCACGACCACACACCATCAAGGTTAAAAAGGGAAGAAAAAGCTACTTTTCCGTCATTTCGCTGTCACAGGTTCCCCAACATTTAGACTTTGCAGGGAAAAGAGCAAAGAGGAGACAATCAACAAGGGGCCCAGGGACCACAGAGAACTCCGGCCTGTCCGAGCTGCACTCTGCACAGGAGAAACAGCCAGAGACCTGTCAGGCGCAGGTAAGGGCTTCCACTCCGCACGTCGTAGAAACCCGAGGGTCCCTTACCATAGACAGGATGAGGAAACTTGCCTTCACTTAACCTGGGACCTTCTATTTACTTCCCTCCTGCCTCCCAAAGATTCGGACCATTTTATAAGCATATAAACTCACCTCTGTTAACCGTGGCCCAGAAGCCTCTGTGCTAAAAGCATGGATGTCTAAGCCAGGCAGCCATTCCCGGACAAACAGGTCCAGTTGCATTCGGCTGC
Source organism: Hyperoodon ampullatus (assembly GCF_949752795.1). Taxonomy (NCBI): domain Eukaryota; kingdom Metazoa; phylum Chordata; class Mammalia; order Artiodactyla; family Ziphiidae; genus Hyperoodon; species Hyperoodon ampullatus. The sequence continues at coordinate 84,124,421 of NC_136928.1, forward strand.
CCCACCCCCCGTCCCTGAGGCCCCATCCAGTAAGGCAACCCCCTTGCCAGGCTGTCCCACAAGCCCGTGTCCCAGTCGGGCCCCGCGTCTGAGGAAGGTAAGCCTGTTTCCCCTTGAGGTCTTCAGTCGGTTACCCGACACTGGTGTCCCTCGGTCACCTTTTCCGTAAAATGGGGGTTTTAGTTTTGTCTTTTTTTTATTTTTTTAAATGCTGGGAAATACTTGCATTCAAGCAGGGCAGGGAGGGCAGAGGTCTGGCCCGATGCTCTATTCCTTTAATGCTGTGGGATCTGCCCCGGGAACAGACCCTCCACTGTCGAGCCCGGGAGCTTCTCTGCTTGTAGTTATCTCAAGTTCAACATATTTCAACTTAACCCCCTTCTAGATGTCGCTTGGAGGGCGAAGGAGATCTGCTTCCCATCGCCCCTGGGCTCTGGGGCTCTGACTGCCTTGCCTACAGATTCATGGCTTGATAAATTTGTCATATTCAAAATCTTGAAATGTACTAAAAGTGGGTTTAACAAACCATCCACGAATGGGAACTCTGCACCTTTCAAATGCACCTGCACAGGTGAGAGTGGAGAGGAGTTCCTTCACCTGGCACACCCTGACTGCGATGCAGCATCTATTCCTGGGCACTGAGGTACACACTGGGGTTGACGGGAAGGTTGACTTAAGCGAGCCGCTTCCTTCCACAGAGCAGGCCCATCTCCTCCCTCCATCCTACCCTGGTGCTCTGAGTCTGCGCTTCTCTTGCCAGAAAAACGTCAGGGCTGGGGCGAGGCCAACACAGTGAGTCTTCCTGCAGCAGGGCCCGGAGCCCCTGCGGCTGCCTGGGGTGCAAAAGAGGGAGGCCCACACAGACATGACAGAAAGCTGGCTGAAAAAGCCCTTACAGACATTTCCAGCACCAGCCGGGGCTCCGGCCTTGAGACGCTTCCTCCCCGGCTTGGGCAGACGTGTGCACTTGCTTCTGGAAGCTGCCCCTCTGTGGGAGGCCTGGCTTAGGAAACAAGTGACATTCACGGCACAGCACTCACTCACAACGCCCAGTACCTTCCTCATCACAGACTGCTTCCCGCAGACGGCCCCGCCCAGCCTGGCTCTCTGACGTCGGTCCAGGAATGAAACGCAGAGGGAGACACAAAGGGACTATTATTCCCACCGCAAACGTCACACTTTGGCTACCAGCGAGCCACAACTTTAAAAGTCAGACATAAAGGCGTTGCGTTTTAAGGCCGATGGGGATATCATCGGATTGTGTGTCCTTTTAGAGATGATTTCCTTACTCCCAGCTGTTTAGGGATTTGCTAAGAGGTTGCACGGCCACCTCACGCCATCCCACCGCCTTCTACCTGGCATGAACTACCCTGATAGTACTATTGCTAAACCTTGCCAGTGACACAGTGAATCATTATCTCCACTTTTTATTTTTCAGATAAGGACACAGAGAAAAGAGCAACAGAACATGTCCACACATGTAGGATAGAGGACGGACAGCACGGGCCATACCCATTCCCTGCTCTAAACATTCCTAATCACGCTCTGCCAAAGAAAGGGCCCTCAGTGGGGCACAGGTGTCCTCTAAGTCCTCTGGCCCCTTTAAGTCAGTCCTGGTTGATGGCGGGTGCTTTGGGAGCACGCTCTGGCCAGCTCAGATTGGGGTAGGACAGGTACGTGGCCGTGTCCTTCCAGGCACCAAACAGAGGTCTTGCTTCTAAGACAAGGAGCCTGGGAAATTCCTCGGTGTGGAGCTTGTCAATCCCTTGGGTTAACAGAACAAGACATGATGGGGTAGGGAGCACGCAGTGGGATGGACACGGGCCTCTGTGAAGATTCCAGAAGCCGGGGTTCTCATGTCAGCATTGTTGCCCACCGACCACACGACCCCCGGGACCTGTCCTGGACCCTCCTGGAGCAGCAGCCTCATCTGAGCACTGGCTCGGGCCTGGCTCGCAGGATTCCTCCAGGCCCTGACCCCTCCCTCCTTCCACCCACCTGGGAAGCGGTCACCCAGCTCTCAGCAAGAGTGACTGCTGCTGTGACTGCAGCAGCAAAGGGCGATGCATCTCAAAGAGAGGGAGAGCTACAGGGTAAAACATTCTCTCAAAGGATCTATCCTGCCACCACAGGCCCGTCTCGGAGCTCAGGTACTCCTGCGGCTGTGAGCCCTGTCTGTCCACGAAATCATCTCAACGCTCCCGCCCGCCCTTCCTAAGAGCTCACGGCAATTCCACCTCAAGCCCCTCCCATCCCAAGGCCTATGGTTACACACCCCAACCCTTCCACCTACGCGCGATCGGTAGTTAGCCAGCCGGTGTTAGGTTTCTGTAGTGATCCAAACACTTTTCTAGACACGGGATGACAAGGGCCAGAGGTCTCACCCACACAGCACGTCGGGCAACAACCAAAGCCTTTTCTCTGGTTGAAGCACCTGCTTGTGAAGATCTCATCATGAGGGAAAAGGGATCAAATAAAAGGTATACAATCACAGGGAATCTGTTCAAAGAAACCTTGGGGGAGTCAAGCAGAATCACCCTTTTATCAATATTGAGCTGCAGATGGTTTCGGCTTCCTTGATGTACTTTAGCCAGAAAATCAGGTAAAATTTGGAGCTTCCAAATACCTGCAGCAGATTTCTTATTGTACCGATATATACAGTTCTTCTATCAGGTTTATTTGGATTTTGTCTTTGCTTCTTAAGAACGATGAGAGGAAGGGGAATTGCTAAAAACAGAGTAAGTGGATACAATAAACTCCACTCGGGTAGTTAGAGCTGATTCACGTTTTCAGTGAGGAGGCCAGGTATCTGCCAGATTCTCTGAAGACAGAGCTGGCAGGATGACATGCAGGACTCAATGAGGGGCCTGAAATAACCAAGAGGCACACATGGCCCAGCCTGAGGTTCTGGTGGTGCCCCTGCAGGCCAGGTCACGGCACATGCCAGAGGTCTGGGGTCGTTCAGGGTCTGCATGCCCGAGAAACGTACATACACATATACCCCTTAGTTTTCAAACGTACACGATATCACTGGGATGAACTGAAAAGTGTCCCTAGGGGAATTCACACCTGGGACAACAGAAGACAGTCTTCCTTCGATCATTCATTGAACAGGTATCTCGGAGCGCTTTGTTCCAGGCACTGCTCTGGTCACTGGAAACATTAACAGTGCACAGACTCTACAAGGATCCATGCCCTCTGGGAGCTAACACTCCACTGGGGAGACAGGAAATAAATAAGGTAAATCGGTAAAACAGACAGTGTGTCAGCCAGTAATGCGTGTGCAGTGGGCAAAACAAGCAGGGTGGGGGAGATGTGCTGAAATGGTGTCCAGGGTCCCCGACAGACCAGCGGGGCAAAGGCAGAGGCCAATCGACCGGTGGGAGACAACGGCAACTGTCCAGGTGAGAGACGGGGTGTGTCCGGGTGATGCCATGAGAAACAGGCCAAGGACAAGTGGTCATACTCTAGACCTGCTTGGAAAGAAAAGCCGCTAGGACGAGCTGACAGCCCAGGTATGGCTATGAGAGAGACAGGGTCCAGGCCAACCCCAAGGCCTTTGACCTCGCAAGTGGAAGGACTGAAGGACACAGCTGCCCTTGCTCAAGTCTGGTGGGTGTGGGAGGAAGGTGCCAGGGCTTCTCCATCATTTACCGCCGGCTGCAGGATCTCAACGAGCCCCTCTGAGACCAGCTCAACCGCTTTCCCAGGAAGCAGACACGGTAGGTACACGTTACCAGCAGGCAAGGCAGGCTTTGCATGGGGCGGAAGCCCTCCAAGTGAAGAGCAGAGTCTGCGAACAAGGGCCAGGCCTTTTCTTTGTACAACCTTCAAGCTAAGAATGTATTTTTGCATTTTGAGAGATTATAAGACAAAGGAAAACACAAGCAAAGAAATGTGGACCAGCAAAGCCTAAAACGCTCACTATCTGGCCCTGCACAGAAAAGTCTGGAGCCCCTGATTTACAGGTCGGCATCCTCGATTCCATGCATGGAGCCAGCTAGGACTCCTGGATGAGGCTCAGAAACAGGAAATTCCTACACGAAGTCCTCCAGGAGAGCAGGCCCAAGGTCAGGACCAAGGCCAGGGCCTGACAATAGCATCCTGGAAATGTCACTTAAACACACGTGACCGTGAGCAACTCTCCAAAGCCTGAGGTTCGAAGAAAGGAAGTGAAAGAACTAGAGGTTTGGGCCCTTTCTCTGCTTCCACATGTATGACAGCCTAAGGCTGGACACTGCCTGGACAAGACGGTTTTGAGTGCCCCATCCTTTGTGCTCTTGTTCCTTGAGACCCAAGGGCTCCTAAGGATTTGTCCTAGAAAGACCACAGCAGGTGCAAGTCAGAAGGTCCAGCACACACCCTCAGCATCCAGGAGACTTCTTGTGGGAAAGCAAACAGGAAGCTTTACATTCCGCTTCTCCTATTTGGAGCAGACCATGAGGTGATTGCTCACACAGGGACCAGACACATAAAAGTGCAATCACCTCATGGTGTGAGCCACACTCAGTCCCCATGTCTTTAGATCTGGAAGCAGTAACCTCTGACACCTGCCAGTGCAGGCGTGGGAGAGACATGCAAATCCCATGTGCAGAGCAGGAGTGGTGTCCCCTGCCTTGGACCCTGTAACACTTCTATGACAAGCATCTTCCCTACGCTGTCTCCAAACTCTCATTTATACCTTTGGGTATACTCAGAGTTCATTTTTAATCACCAATAAATTATAACCCGCTGTGCCCCAAGTTGGGCAGAATCCACATCATTCTATTCCTTGGGGGCTCAGCTATTTTCTCATTGTAATAATGGCCTGATAGCTATTAAAGGACCCCTGTATTTAGAAAACGAGAGCTTGGAACAAGGCTAAAGAATCCCACGTCACTTCATCAGTATGATGATTATGACAATAATATCACGAATCTACCCTAACCCTAACCCTAACCCTTACCCTGATCCGTACCCTAAACCTAACCCGTACACTAACACTAACTGGTACCCTAACACATACCCTAACCCTTACCCGTTTTCGTACACTAACCTGTACCCTAAACTGTACCCATTCACTAACCCTAACCCTAACCCATACACTAACCCTAACGGGTACCCTAACACCTACCCTAACCCGTTTTCATACACTAACCTGTACCCTAACCATACTCATTCCCTAACCCTAACCATAACCCTAAGCCTAAACCTTACCCTAACCCGTACCCTAATCCTAACCCATACACTAACACTAACCCGTACCCTAGCACGTACCCTAACCTTAACTCGTTTTTGTAAAAATAATAATAATAATAATAATATCACGAATCTTTGTTTTCCAAAGCCCATGACCTATAGACTATCACGTCTTTCACCTTCTTTCAATCATCTGATCACCTACATAAAACCCCCTGCATCCCATCACCTCCGGTCCCCTGCCCCTCTTTATGTTACCCCAGGCATTGTCTACATGCACTTCTTTATTGATGTATTATCTTCTTCCCCCTTGAAAGTAAGTTCCATGAGAGGAGTCAGTATTACCAACCGACAGTCTAAAAAACCTACTCAAAGAAAAGTATGGCTGTATTTAGTTCTTTCCTTTACTGCCTAGTTAACTAGGTGGAAACAAAAATACTAGCCTCAGTGGGCATTACTTATTTCATTGGGGTGAAGAGGATATACCTATTTTCTGACCAAACAATGCTGAATAGCATCTCAGAATGCCCTTGTGATTGCCTGCAACGTTTCTGAACTTCTATTCAAAAATACTTTCTATTGTATAGTTGATAATCCTTCCTTCAAAGAAGGAAATCAGCTCAGTTGTCTTCATTTAACAGATAACAACAGAGGCTGAAGAAGAGTAAAACATTTGCCAAAGTCTCAGGGTAACAAATGGCAAATCCAGAATTCTCACCCCATCTCCTGAATTTCCAAGCCACGTTCTCTTCCCGCACCACCGTTTCCACTATTCTCGGGTCCACCGAACGCTCTCAAAGCACCCACTGCTCAGGGCTTCCCTGGTGGCGCAGTGGTTGAGAGTCCGCCTGCCGATGCAGGGGACATGGGTTCCTGCCCTGGTCCGGGAGGATCCCACATGCCGCGGAGTGGCTGGGCCCGTGAGCCATGGCTGCCGAGCCTGCGCGTCCGGAGCCTGTGCTCCACAGAGGGAGAGGCCACAGCAGTGAGAGGCCCGTGTACCACCAAAAAAAAAAAAAGAAAAGCACCCACTGCTCAGATTGCTGACGGGGTGGCAGAGTGTTCCCTGGAGCTTGGAGAGGCCCCTTCACTCACAAGAACTCCACTCACGGCCCCTCTTCTCTCGTCCACTGCACACAAAAGCCAACTGCTAACCTGGCAGTTCCACCTTTAGATGACAAGAGGCCACCCTCTGAGAAAAAACGCCACTGCTGTTTTAACCTAAGAATGTTAAAGTGTCATGTTTTGCACATAAAAATATCTTTTCCGTCACCGAGAGTCCTCCAGTTATGAAATGAGGCATTTGGCCCCATGATAGTTAAGGATAGTCCATTTAGTTGGCTAAGATACCAAAATCAATCCAGCGCTCAACTTCCTTGATGAAATGATGAATCATAATCTCACAAAAAGCTCCTCTGTCTTCCCCAGGCCCAATGCCAGAGTCTGTACTTTCTAATAATCAGGAGAAACAATCTATCACCCTACTGGCTTTCCTAACCTCTCTGTGAGGAAGGCTGGGTCATCAGTATGTCCTTGGACAGGACTGAAGACCAGGGGTCCAGAGGTGTGGCCAAGACTAGGAGGTCAGGAAGGGTCCATGACTGCAGGTCCGTCCCACCCAGTCCTGAGACCCACGTGCCCAAGCCCCAGGCTCAACCCTCACCCACGATTCTAGAACTCATATTCCAGTAGGGGCTCAGAGAACACTACGGCTGCTCCAATCTCTCTTTTCTGCCCCTGGCTAAGGAGACCCCAAGTGCAGATGAGCTTACTGGATGGAGAGAGAGATACCCAAGTCATGACAGAGAGATGGGATCATGGGGATGCCACCAACCCCTTCTCGTCCCTCTCCTGTTCCAACACCCCACCTGTCCCCACTCTCCAGCCTTTAGCTAGACAACACTGGGGACTCTATTAAATATCAAAACCACAAAACTTACTCAAAATTAGTTCTGACATGGTGGCGATGATGCCCTACAGGTGTAGACACAGAGCTTTAATTTAGAGAAGAGTCACAAAGACAGAAGGAAGGCCCCAGACGAACAGGGTCGGCACTCTGCCTGCAGACCTACTTCACCGTCTCCTGAACATGCAGCTTTGTTCGAAGCCCACCCACGAGGGAACTGGACGTAATCAAATAAACTGACACAACCTTTCCTGCAGGGAAACAGAGATGCCAACTTCAGATAACTCCCAAGAAAACACCAGCTTCCAAGGTGGGCAGCATTCCTGCTGGGAATACCCATAAGAAAGCGAGTCTAGAAAGCGCATTTATTTCCAGCCCAGTGTTGAAACCTGGGTTGTACTCCTCAGACCAGCACATGGTGTTCCTTTGCGTGGAGCCTTCCTTCACGGAGAACAGACGTGGAGAAGTCTGTTTCGGGGAAGGACCACGTTGTTGACATGATAATGGGTCTAAAGGGACAACGTTCTCTCAAAGACATACAACTCTTTGGTCACTTGAGAATCATCAGTGTAGAATTACAGCACCCAAAATAATAGAACCCGCTATGTCCAGCCAATGTTTTCCTCTTTCACAGGTTATTACAGGCCTCTGATGCACCAAGGGCCATCTACAGGCTTCCTGACATTCCAGAAAGGAGCAGGCTCAGGTGCTCCAGGGCCGTGGAAGACCACACACACCCTCGCTCACGGGCACCCAAATCTCGTCTCCAAGTCTGCTCACACCTGCGCAGAGACGATGAGGATGGGGGCCGAGGGGCTGTTTCTCCGGGCTCTGCAGCAGCCTCACGTGTCTGCAGGACAGTATTTCATCAGGTCTCCCCTGCTTGAAAGCTTCCGACCACTCCCCAGTGGTGCAGGTGAAATGCAAAGCCCTCAAGCCCCACCTGCACCCACCTTCCTCCTCCTCAGAGCCCATCACTGTCTGCGGCTTACCTTACTTATCTCGTTTATCCTCTGCCGCCCTTTCCTCGAGGAGGCTGATTTTCATTGGCTTTGCTCACACTTGCATCCAAAGGCCCCAGCACAGAGGACGTGTCCCATAAAAATAGGTCAGCACAATCTACCTGATGCTCCAAACTCATGCCTGGGAGAAAGCCAGGGTGACTCGGTGAGAGGGATCTCTGCTCTACTAGAAGCTTTTCTGGAACAGGGAGGATTTTATGTCCACGTCATATCCACTACCTGGTGTTATGGGCTACATGTGGAAAGTAAATATTTACTGAGTGGATGTCTCAATAACTACTAAATTAGCAATTTGGTGTGACTTTTCTCTGCAGTGAGATAAAATTGCTCATTTTGGCCCAGTTAAATTTATGTGAAAGTTGTCTAAAGAACCATGTCCAGTCACCTGTGCTTTGGTGTGAATTCATGTGGAAAGGTGCCAGCTCTCTCTTCCTGGGAGCCAGGACACTGGCTGTAGCCAGCTCTGTGACCTTGACCCACCTCCTGTGCACTCTGCACCCTGATTTACTGGAAGATGACAGGGCTGATTCTCCACCTATAAAATCAACTGCACTTTTTTTGAATTATAATAATCTGGTTATAGTCATGGAGCCACTACTAAACACACATGGCTAATGGTAATACATAATGATAGACCACTACTGAGAGGCAACAGGCAATATTTTTCAAGGACCTTAAAAATGTTCAACTCCTTTGATCAAGTAACACCGTTTCTGGGAATTCATCCACAAGAATAAAAAAATCAGGACTTCCCTGGTGGTGCAGTGGTTAGGAATCCACCTGCCAATGCAGGGGACACGGGTTCGATCCCTGGTCCAGGAAGATCCCACGTACCATGGAGCAACTAAGCCCGTGCGCCACAGCTACTGAGCCTGCACTCTAGAACCCGCGAGGCAAACTACTGAGCCCACGTGCCACAACTACTGAAGCCTGTGTGCCTAGAGCCCATGCTCCACAACAAGAGAAGTCACCGCCCGCACACCACAATGAAGAGTAGCCCCCGCTCGCCACAACTAGAGAAAGCCCACACATAGCAACGAAGACCCAGTGCAGCCAAAAATAAATAAATAAATCTATTTTAAAAAAAAGAATAAAAAAATCAAGGGCATTAAATGTTCATTATAGCATTTCCCGTAATATTAAAAAAAGTTTTCAGAGCATGAATATACTTTTTAAAAAGAAATATCAAACCAGTAGAAACAGAAGAATGGAAAAGTACGAGCCACAGAATGATATTTTACAGTCTTAACCAATGGCTTTACAATATAATTTTGGTGAGTGGAAAAGGAGCATAGAAATCATATGCTATGTTAGCCACCACAGACAAAGAAAGGATACACACTCACACAAGTAAAATCATTGCTTCATTAGAATGAGGAGACATTATGTTTCTTCCTGGCAATATTCCTTTATATATACAATTTCAAAAAATTCTGCAAAGCCTAGGTAAGTCAAAATAAATAACAAAATTATTTAAAAAAACAGTTGCAAAACTTATCCCAGTTAACCTTCTTTGTACAGTTTTAGAAATTGAGAGATAAAAGAGCAACAGTAATAGAAAATGATCAAAGAACAAGAAGTAGTTCACAGGGAAAGAAAGATAAGTGTCCCCAGATGGACACGTTCCTAAGAAGAGAGATGCAAATTCACTGCATAAGATGCCACTTCTCAACTCTCCAACCGGCAAACATTCAAACGTTTGACAAAACACTCGTCCACGAGGCTGTCGGTCAATAACTGCTCTCCTGCCCGACTGGTTGGAGTCCGAGATGATAGAACACATCAAAAGGGTTTTGTTGTCAGAATCTACCGACACTTCACCTACATTTATCCTATGATCCAGAAATCCCACTTCTCGGGCATGTGACCAGTGTATATGTGAGCAAGTTTGTCATTGTGGTCATGTGACCAAGTTTGTCATTGTGGTCTTGTCTGAAATATCAAAAGATTAAAAACAATCCAAATAGGTGACAGGTTAAATAAACTGGGGAAATCAACCCTGCAATGTATTACTAGGCTACTGTAGAAAGAGGAGAAACATTCCACGCATTAGAATGGGAAGATTTGCACAATGTAGTAAATTTAAAAGGCAAAGTGTAGAACATGTATATTGCATACTGAATGTTGTGTAAACTTCATATATATATATTCGTACTTATTTGTATTTGCATAAAGAAACACTGGATGCTGCAGCCACTATGGAGAATAGTATGGAGGTTTCTTAAAAAAATAAAAATAGAGCTACCATATGATCCTGCAATCCCACTCCTGGGCATATAGCTGGAGAAAACCATAATTCAAAAAGATACATGCACCCAGTGTTCACTGCAGCACTATTTACAACAGCCAAGACATGGAAGCAACCTAAATGTCCATCAACAGATGAATGCATAAAGAAGATGTGGTATATATATACAATAAAATATTACTCAGCCATAAAAAAGAATGAAATCATGCCATTTGCAGCAACGTGGATGGACCTAGAGATTATCATACTAAGTGAAGTAAGTCAGGCAAAGACAAATATCATATGATATTTATATGTGGAATCTAAAAAAGATACAAATGAACTTATTTACAAATAATGCCATTTGTAGCAACATGGATGGAAAAACAGATTATCATACTAAGTGAAGTTAAGCCAGACAGAGAAAGATCTCATAGGATATCGTTTATATGTGAAATCTAAAAAAATGATACAAGTGATCTTATTTACAAAACAGAAATAGACTCACAGACATAGAAAACAAACTTATGGTTATCAAAGGGGAAAGGGGATAGATTAGGAGTTTGGGGTTAACACATACACACGACTATATATAAAATAGGTAACCAAAAAAGAACAACTGTAGAGCACAGGGAACTCGACTCAATATCTGTAACAACCTATAAGGGGAAAGAATCTGAAAAAGAATATGTATACATAACTGAATTGCTTTGTTGTGCACTTGAAACTAACACAACATTGTAAATCAACCATACTTCAACAAAAAAAAAAAAAAGAAAAAGAAAATGAAAAAAAAAGGAATACTGGATGAATACCCGAACCATAATTAAAGCAGTTACCTAGCAGAGTGGGCTGGGCTAGAGGGTGGAGGGACTGACCGGGCACAGAGGCAAAAGGACTCTTCGAATATTACCTTTAAATAAATTGATTGTGAACTATATGGATACTCCTGTTTAGAGATTATGAAGATTTGAATGAAATAAACAAATATTTTAATAACAGTAATTTAGAATAAACAGAGGGTCTCTTGCCTGGTCTTAATTCAATCAAGGGATAATGCCTATTCATTCTACACATAGACTTGCCTACTTAAAGTCAGGGGATGCATTTCAAAATTGTATAAGAGAAAAGTTCCAAATGATATTTTAGTAGTGTTTTTCTCTCTGAGCTAGCTCAGAGTTCCAAAACTGTCAACGTATATCTGCTCTCCTCCATGTCTCTTCCAAATTTAAAATCTGGCATTTATTTTATTGTCGAAAGGTTCAACATCCTTTGATCAGCTGCCTGTCAGTGCTAAGGTTTCAGACAAGGGACTGTCAGCTCACGGGGTAATAAGACTTTCACAGTGTCAGCCTTTGGGGGAGGGTTTTATATTTCCCACAAGGAAAGAAAGATTAAGAAATAATAATAACAGCTAACATTGACTGAGAACTTGCTAGGTAAACAAATTCGTGAGCCACTTAATCATACAACAGCTGTGAGAAACATCACCCCTCATTTGCAGGAGGGCCGGGGTACAGGGAGGCTGAGTGGTGCAGGTGGGCTGCATCTCTTGGCAGGCAGGACCCAGGCCTGTTCTCTAACCACAAGGCTGTACGTCTTTATTTTCTGAATGCAATGAGACCACACGTAGCACTGGTTGTCACGAGGCAGCTATAACCTCAGCGACACACAGGAGCGGCCACGCTCCAGTCGCCGCTGTTGCTTTTTAAGAATCCTATGTGTTCAGTTACAACGTTCCTGGTGAACAGGGATAAGTGTGCTTCGCCATCCCAGTTTACAGAGTATGAATGAGATGGAGCGGGTAAGTGAGTGGTGTCCAAGCTACCATCAGTAGATGAGCACTAAGCGTGGCCTGGGAGCTGTGGAGTCTAGAATTCTTACCCAATCTTAATTTCGACATCTTTCCTTCCACTAGTGAATAATGTGCTATGAAAGCCCAGTAAAGGTGTAGACCAGAGACTGGTAAATGTTCTCCATAAGGGTCAGACAGTTCCTACCGTAGGCTTTGTGGGTCATAGAGAGGCTCTGCAGCAACGGCTTCGCTCGGCAGTTGTAGCCCCAAAGCAGCCAGAGGCAAGCTCCGAACCCATGGGCAGGGTTGTACGCCAATGAAACCAGGGACCATATCCTGACCCTGGTGTAGATGCTTGTGGGGGAATCCTGCCCATCTTTCTGACCGCCCCCCTGCTCTAACATGGTTAAATACTGTAACGAAGTTTGCCTTTTTTTTTTTTTTGAAATCATTTCTATTCTGAATGCCTGAGCCCGCAGTGAAGACACTTCATGACCTGATGCTTAGCCAACTATAGCCCGAAGAAACTGTGCACCGAACAGCCCGCCTGGCTTCACGCAGGACGGGGACCCAGTCAAGGTCAAGAAAGATCCTTCCATTCGGGCCATGTGCTCTAGTGTTTATTTCTTGCAGAAGTCCTGGGCCTTTGCTCGCTCTGTTACAAGGGCGCAGACATCCACGCCTCTCCTCCACCTAGTGAATCCAGGGCCCCTCACCATCCAGCTTAACGGCATCTGCCAAGACCACTGCAGCGCGAGGCATTATGACCCTCCCATGAATCTCACTGACCCCAGGTCCGAGGTACCCCGACCACAACTTAGATTCAGACACAACGTCTTACCTCCATGCTCAGTATCTAAGACCCTCCGGACAAAGCTACGCCATCTTGCCTTGCGCTCCTGACTCTTACGTAAGCATTTACTCTGTGGGTCAATGGCAATAGGATGGCTTCACCATCCCAATACACACGCGAGGAGCTGAGAAGGTGCAGTACAATAACCCAGCCAGGCTGTGGTTAAAGAGTTAGTGGCAATTCTGAGAGAAGATCCTAAGTCTTCTTATCCAAGGAGCCTAAGACACCACAGGAGCCTAGTATGATAGACAGTGGCCTTTGCTGCAAGTGGACAATCTCCAGGACCAGAGACCACTGGGTTTGAATCCCAGCACGGCCACAGGATGGTGGCAAATCACTTAAACTTAACATCAGCTTACAGTTACCACGGCACTATCTTAGGGTGTATAAATTGCATACTGCTTCATTTAATACTTCCACCAACTGTGACGTATGCAGTCTTATCCCCATTTTATAGATAAGAAAACTGAGGCACTAAAGTTCTGCAACTTGTCCAACATTAAGTGTCAGAGCCTAGTTCCAAACCGAGGTGTTCTGGCTCCAGAATCCCACTCTTCCAACCATAAACTCTAGAGCCCCTTGGGCATCACTGGCAATGGTGTCTGTTGTTATGGATCATTCAACACATGCTGTTATTATGATTATTCTCCCTCATTGGTAGAGGATGTACACCTCTTAACTAAGGTGGGCTGGAGAACTGACCTCATCAACCCTTTCCTGCCTCATCAACTGCTCCGCCAGCCACAAGCATCTACAGAAGGTCTTCCTCTGGGAGTCTGGGCCTGGACACAGCCCAGGGATGGTTCTCCTGATCTCGGCCTTGGTAGGTGTGGACAGTGCCCTCACGGAAGGTCAGACACACCCTGAAACACTGCCGGTTGCCTTGGCAACCGAGATCACAGCAACACCTACAGCCAATGGTAAGATGGTGCATAAGCTAGAGAGGCCAGGAAGTGGGTGGGGAAGACCTAGAAAGGGAAAGGGTTGCCAAGGAATCTGATCCTACGCTCCCATCCCAAGAAAGAGCAATCAGCCCACAGAAGAAACCACCTGGGGCTGTTTCTGCTCAGCCTGACCCACTCAAAAATTCTTCTAAAAGGGAAAAATCAGTTACAAACACATGAAGACTTGCAGTTTAAGAAGGTGAGGGGTGCGGTGAATGCCAGAAGTTACATAACATCCCTTCTGTAGGCTGGGGGAAAGCTGTCTCCCGAAGTTTGACAAATGAACAAAGAAATGTGGCAGCATTTCAGACTACCATCCAATCTTTCTGTGGAACTGATGTGCCCACGAGTGAGCCCATCCCAAACCCTGGCTCGTGATGAAGAGGAGGAGGAGGTGGGGAGGGGGAGGGAGACCATGTAAAATTAGCATCTTCTCAGCTGTGTGCTGCGCCGGGGCTTCCAGGATAGCAGAGGGGTTCTGTGGCTCCAGCCTGATTTGCGGTTATTGCATAAGGTTGTGGGCCTGGGGGTGGAAGCCATTCCTCCCCAGGAGCCTGAGAACAAAGAAATGAGGCTCCTCCCCCATGGCCCACCACTCGGGAACCAGGCTGTGGTCTCCCCTGTGTGCAAGCCGGTAAGAAAAGACCAGAAAGAAAGCGGCATTAAGTTCAAAAGAAGCCAACAAGGAATCTAGAAATATACATGCTGTACTTAACCTACAGCAGAGAAACACACAAGGCCTCATTCAAAGGTAGAGTTGCAGTTAAGCCGAGTTTACTCCACACTGCTAGCACAGTAAAAGAGCAGGGACAGCTTTGGGAATCACACTGTCCAAGCCCTCTTCCATACACATCACTCAGAGACGAGAGACCTCCATGGCCGCACAGCAGAGCGGCAGAATCTAATCAGAAGACAGGCCCCTAATCCCCAGGTCCGTGGAGGGGCCGTACCAGCACGGTGAGATTGGAGGGCTGTCTGCGTTTAGAATAAGCTGTTCACGCAGCTGAAATGAGGGGCACAAGGCACGAGGTCTACAGAGAAGCGTCAAGGAAAACGCTCAGCAACCCCGACACTGTATCTTGTTTTTATCCAGACCCCCCCAAGAACTCAATCTGTTTTTCAGCCTTAACCATCACATCTCAGACGTAGCTCCGTATTTTAATTTTGCAGCATTCATCATCTTCCTGGCATTTATGTGGAGCAAGATCGGAACTACCACGTGTACCGGATGCCAATCGGCTGGACCGCCCCCCCAGCCATCCGCATCATAGCCCCGTCCTGGGTTCACAGCGCCAAAGCAATCAGGCCGACTGGAAAAACCAGACAGCTGGAGGAGTATTCAGATGGGTTCACAATGGTTCACAGACTCTTGGAAATCGGAGAATTAAGAGAACACTGCACAGCCCTCCCCAGAGGCCCCCGCATAACTTCCGGGCTACGGTGAACCTCAAACCAGCTGGAGCTTCTGCAGCCAGGACAGAAGAGGACAGTGGGCAACCAGTGGCACCAGCAATAAAGTCAAACAAGGTGCTAATCAGTATTCCTGTTTCTCTAGATTTGCCAGATATTTCACAAAGTGTATGTTATACTTTGTAAGAAGAAAAACAAGTAAGAAAAATGTGGCAAAGAAGAAAAAGTTTAGGAAAGTAAGGTAGAGCTGAGTGATTTTAGCACACAAAGTTCATGTCCTCAAGGTTTTTGTTTGTTTGCCATTTTTTTTAACAAACGTGTTTTTTTTGTTGTTTTTTCGTTTTGGGGGTTTTTTTTGTAGTACGCGGGCCTCTCACTGCTGCGGCCTCTCCCATTGTGGAGCACAGGCCCCGGACGCGCAGGCTCAGCGGCCATGGCTCACGGGCCCAGCTGCTCCGCGGTACATGGGATCTTCCCAGACCGGGGCACGAACCCGTGTCCCCTGCATCGGCAGGCGGACTCTCAACCACTGCGCCACCAGGGAAGCCCCAAATGATTTTTTCTGCAATAAATTGTGTGCAGTCCATGCTTCAGGGGCAATAAATTTAGCTCAAAACTTCAAACAGGGACTTCCCCGGTGGCACAGTGGTTAAGAATCTGCCTGCCAATGCAGGGGACACGGGTTCAAGCCCTGGTCTGGGAAGATCCCACATGCCACGGAGCAACGAAGCCCGTGCGCCACAACTACTGAGCCCGTGCTCCACAACTACTGAAGCCCGTGCGCCTAAAGCCCGTGCTCCGCAACAAGAGAAGCCACCGCAACGAGAAGCCCGTGCACTGCAACGAAGAGTAGCCCCCGCTTGCCGCAACTAGAGAAAGCCCGCACGCAGAAACAAAGACCCAACACAGCCAAAATTTAATTAATTAATTAATTTAAAAAAACTTTGAACAGGGACAAGGTCTTGGGAGAAAGGCAGGGAGCCCTGGGTCTCTTGAGAAGTCTCTGCAGGGTGAGGAAACTCAGCCCCTGAGGCTGCGCGGGAAGAAGGCCCACATCCCCACCCCCCGGGCCTGCAGGCCGAGAGCACGTGGCTGGAACCAGATGACCTAGGTCACACTCACCTGTGGCCCATGCTCTCTGCAGACCTTGGGCAAGTTACTCAAGCAACCCAGCCTCAGTTTTCCCATCTATAGAATGAGGATAAGGAGACGTGCAGTAGTTAGTTAAGGCTGCCTTAACACACCACCACCGACGGGCAGCTGAAACAACAGTCATCTATCGTCGCACAGCTATGGAGGCTGCAAGTCCCAGGGCAGGCTGGGGGCAGGGTTGGTTCCTCCACAGCCCCTTTCCTTGGCTTGTAGACGGCCATCGTCTGCCCGTGTCTCTTCACATCGTCCTCCCTTTTGAGGTGTCTCTGTCTCCAAATTTCCCCATTTGATGAGGACACTCATGATATTGGGTTAGAGTCTGACCTCATAACCTCATTTCAACTTAATTCCACCTGTGAAGACCCCAAGTGACTCCGCTGAGGGCCCTAAACTCAGCTAGTGCCCTTCACGGACTAACCGTCATTGTCATCACTCCCAGAGCTCCATCCCTGGTGACAGGCTGTCACCAAGGCCGTGTCCAAGCCCTGGACCAGAGGCAGGAGGCACAGCCCGAGGCACAGGACCCCATCTGTCCAACAGGACGAGTCACACTCTGCCAGCCTCATGCTTTCTCTGCAGGGGACGGGATGGCCTGGAAGGGCACCACTCGGGGACACAGCGTGGCCACCATCACCCTTTCTGATGCTGGAGGAGGAGGATTTGCAGAGCCATTGCCCACTGCCCCCTAAGTTCTAAGTGCCTCCTTTGTCCTGAAGAAGAGTGAATTAGTTTTTCTAGACATGGTGGCTCAACTGACTTGTGAAGAACAAATTTACAAGGAATTCCGGGTGCTATTTTGTATGGTTGGAGAGAATGACCTTTGTGTCAAGCATGTTTGTTTCTGTGACAAGAGCAGGCTGGGTCAGAAGCCCCTCATCCCTGCCACGGCCACAGGACACACTAAAATTACTGGACAGGCTCGTGTTTTCCCAGAATCAGTCAAGGGTTTGCCCGGCTGCGGAGGTGAACAGCAGCTGGCTCAGCAGGGCCTGCCAGCCAAGAGGGAGCTGTGGCCCTAATTTCCACCTGGCTTCCTTCTGTGCCCTAAATGTTCACCGCACTCTTCCTTCAACCAAAACAAAATGAAAGTGTTTTTGCCAACATATTTCAACTTGAGAGTCATCCTGGGGGATATTGTGACTCTGTATTTTCTAATGCAAATAAGGAAAGCTGGAGGGCCCTGGAATGTCTCTCTGCCAGCCCTCGAGACAGTGGCCCAGAAAGCGGAAGGGACTTGACAAAGGGACGCACTCGGGGTTGGCAGGGATGGGCTGTCTGCGGACCATAAGTCTAGTACGTCTGCCCCTACCGTGCTGTCTTTGCATCAGACTGTCCCAGGCCATAATATCCTGTCTTCACAGAAAAGTTCCTTTCACTCCGTGTCATAGTGGCAATGCAGGGGGAATAGTAATGCAGTGCAGGAGAGGGACACAATTTAAAAGCAGCTAACAATTCCCACAGAACTAAGAATCCTTTCAAGAGGGAACCATTTCTCGGGCCCCAGAGATGTCAGCGACTCATCATTGCAAGCAGTGACCCGTTTCTGAAAAGCATCAGTGTTCCTTGAAATGCTCATAGGAGGTCCACCAACACACGGATTCCAAATTCAAATAGGTTAGTGCTTTGAGTTTAAAAGTACATCTATGCCCTTTAATTCATCTGATTCTCCCAGCAAGCTCTTGGCTTTTCCCTCGTTTCACACATAGAGAAACAGAGCCTACGGAGGCATCTCAGCTTGGCCTCCCCCAGAAGCAGAAGCAGTTTATTTGGGAAGTGACCCCAGAGACCCAGCTGTAGACGTGCAGAATGAGGCAGCAGAGGAAAGGCAGCCGGAGCAGGATTCATCAGGAACAGCCCCCCCGGTGGGTAATGGGGGCTTCCTCCCCACAGCTGGGTGCTGCAGGGGGCGGGGCGGGGTACAGACCACAGGAGTCACTGCAGACCGGGGGTCTCCATCCCCCTGCCCATGGGAGTGCTCAGCTCTGAGCTTCGGGAAGATTTCCTGGGGCAGGTGACAAACGGGCTGTGTCTTTCTGTACATGAGGAATTAGATGTTTCACAGAACATCTTCCAAGCTTGATTTGGGGTAATTTGTCAGATAAATTAGTCTCTAATTGGAGACAGAACAACCTAAATGCACAGAGATGGGTTAGAATTTATTAGAATACGTGTCTGAATTGATGAGAACCTGCATTCAGGGGGGTGGCTATGGGAAGATGAAGCAGCAGAGGATGGATGGGACAGTCAGTGAGGGAAGATGCCAGAGGGATGTGGGGAAGGATGGGGGGCCGGGGAGGAGGAGACAGAGAAGTGTCCCTTGAATGCCCCTCGCAGGTCCTGGAGACACTCTTGACACAGTAACAGAAGTCAAGAAAGCAGGGTTGATTTGAGAACAGGAGTCTGTGCCGGACAGAAACATGGATGTTCCCAAGACAGAAGGGCTTCCAGTGGACACACACACCCAGTCTCTGTATCCCAGACCTCCCAACAGGGAATCGGGTAGTTCATATACCCATCTGTGTACCCACAGCCCAAGGGACCACCTGGCATGCCGAAACCTGCCCAATGGCCCTAACCACTAACCTCCTAGCTGGCCTGTTCACTGAACACCCTCCTCAGTTATTATTCTACTAGACAAACTTGAGGTTCTTCAGACCACCCCAAAATAGCCTCCAGTCACTCACCCTCTCAGACCAATACTGACTTGACTTCATAAATGCAAGGGAGGAGGTTGTTAATTTAGCTACTACTAGCCTCTACCCTAAAACGTTATTTTTATAATAGATTGTTTTGGATATTTTGATGATTGGGGATTTCTCCAGTAGCAATTTACCCTTCTCCCAAAACAACCCTCAAAGCATAGCCTTTCCCGGCTCTGGGAAGCCCAGGGCTGGGCCATGGCAACTGGATACCGTGCAGTCTGCCCGCTGTGCTTGTGGTCTGGGTCCTGCACCCTAGCCTGAGGTGAAGAAAATACACAACATTGAGAGGATACCCCCAATCTTAAAATATTCTAGAGCCCTTCTGGCCAATTTGTCACAATTAAGACTCACACGGTCAATTAAACCTCCTCTTTTCTTACTATATAGGAGTTAAAAAAACGAGGCAAACTCAGGGCCTCACAAGGGCACAGCAAGTGCTTGCTGAGTGGGGACTTTCCTAATACTGAACGTGGGATTTTAGTTTGGGGAGAGTCTTCTTTTTTCTTCCCTTTTCTTTCTTTCTTCTTTTTTCCTTTTTAAAATAACACAACTTTTAACTCTCTCAAAACTAAAATGCAAATCCTGTTTAAAAACTGGAAACGTAATAAATGAAAACCCCAAGAAACATATACCTGGTAGTTAAAACAAAGATTTCCTTCTACTATTACAAAGTTATTTGCAGAAAAAGAAAAATGTTGTGCTTATTTCACTGTTCACCTGGAAAGGATAGACAAATGGCTTCATCTAGGAAACCCTGAAGATAGAATCCTATAATATTTTCCAAGAGCTGGTGTCACTGGCCTATCAGCCCTGCATGTCTGGGGAAGTCACCTGCATGTGGATCAGCTACCTGTGCTCACGTTTTACAACCTTGTCCAAGACTTTGGGTGGTTCTTCCTTTGTAAGAAACTGGTCCCCCAAACTTTATCAAGGCCCTAAATGTACAGATCTTTCTGTAACTGAGAGAAATCTAGCTGCCCCAGGGAAGGGGGCGGGGTGCTGCCAGCGCACGCACCCCAAGGCTCCCATCGGCCTTGGCAGGTGTGGTGGGCAGCAGGGAGGGCCGGTGGGGAGCCCTGCACAGACACCTCAGTCTCCCCAGCAGGGTCAGAAAACCTGTCTTGTGTCACCGCCTCAGACAACCCTCCTTCAACAGCAAAGGACACATCCTCATTTCTTCACCAGCCCGATCACTGCCCATTCGTCTGCAGAGTGTTTATGCTTCTGTAATATGCTCAAAACAGCCTCGCCAGCCAAGGCGAAGGAAACAGTTCCCACCTGAGTACACGTGGCTACACGCAATTCCAAACGAGGGCCCTGCATAAACACGCACTTGGGACACCTTTTTATGCAGAAAACCCTGCTTTTGTATCTCACCTCCTTACTGTCTCCTTGATCTCAAACCATAAGCCCTGATCCAAATACGGAGACTTCACACTGGGACCTGTGTGTTCCTCTGCCCCTGCTTTTTTGTTTTCCCTTTCCATCTCCGCTCCTCTTGCAATGGTTTTCCTTTAACTCTACTCCTCCTTTCCGGGCCACTTCATTAATTCTTCTACAGCTCTGCCTCAAACCGGTAAGGTGGGCTGGTCGGTGAGCAAGGAAGACACTAGATTCCCAGAGGGACAGCTCCCAGAGGGACCCTTCTCCAGTGCAAAACCACTTCACTCTGGATAGCCTGTGTGCCCGACGCCTTCCCCAGGCGAGGATGCTCGGGACCAGGGACTAGATTAAATGCATCTCAGTGACCCCAGTTCCTCATCCAATGACTGGCACATAAAGGACAAATGAGCCAGAAACCCTGAGTTTTACCCCTGGACAGGTCATGAACCAGCTGGAAGACTTTTATTCATCAATAGCAGGGAGGAAGAAAGGGAGGGAGGAAGGGTGCAGAAAAAGGAAGAAAAGTGGAAGAAAGATAAAGAGGGAGGAGGAAGGAAAGGGAGTTAGTTAAACCATGTGGTTTATTTGGTTCTCTTCTCTTGTAATGTTCTTTCGTGCCGTCATTTTCTTTCCAGACGTGGGGCTCAGGCAGAGGACATCTAAGCGGACATTCACACAGTTGACTACACACATTCGTTCTGAGAAGGGGGAGGAAGCCAGACAAAGGGTTTAACTTAGGAGAGCCAGGTGCCGAGGAGCAGCGTGACATGTGAGGAGAAGGTGGGGGCACGTGGAGGGCGCTCTGCTCGATCAACACCTTCAAGAACAGGAAGACGCCAACACGGGGGGGATCTATCAGATCAGAATCGGCTGCATGGTAACTTGGTGCCCTAACAGAATGAGTGGAAATTCTTTTCTCTCTAAAATGCACGGACATACTTCAACCCAAAGACCCCTTGCTTGGCCAGTGAGGGTGAAAATACACTGGTGCAAGAGTTGGGCTTGCATCGTTAGGCGTTTAAAATCTGTGTCATCGGAGAACTCATGATGCCACCTCGATCCCTCCTCTCAAGGCCCAGTGCCTCTATGTGGAAGGGACAGAAATGTCCTCACGTGCCTCAAACACAGAAAGCTGGATCTCAACAATCAATCCGCTGCTCTCAGACTTGCTGCCTGATTCCAGGCCACACGCAACTTTTCCCCTGTCCTCTGCTTCTGTGCGCCGAGGACGGCCCCCTTATTCTTCCGTCTTTCAAGATCAACATTATGATCATGTGGTCTCCCTAGACCAAGACCAACCAAAGACTCCAAAGGTTCAGCATTGACCTCACGATGGCACAAACCATGGAGAGGGCAAAGTGCCGTCCAGTCTGTGTGTGAGGGTCTGCGCTGGGCCCTGGGTAGGACAGCATCCAGCCTCAGGAGGTTTCCAATGCAGGTGATAGAGTAAGACACGTGCACAAATAACTACACAACATAGAAGGGAAAAGAAGTGATGTTTTACTGGTTGCCCAGTAAGTGTTAGGAGCTTTACCTATTTACATTAATTTAGCCATGACCTCAGTCCAATGGGATATTTGTTACCTTAACTTTACAGATGAGGAAACCTATTGTCAGAAGGTTAAGGACTTCTCACAAAATCTTACATGTATTTAGTCAACAATGGGAGATTTTCAAATGCCAGCCAGACACCAGAGCTAATGCCAAATGCTCTAGGAGTTCCCAGAAGAGACACAGCATTTCCAGATGAACTCATCGGTAATGCTTCACGGAAGAGGAGCTATTTGTGTGGGGCTTTGAGGGACAAGTAGGATGCTGCTGTGCGAGAGGAAAGAGATGCCAGCCAGAAGGACCAGGGAGTGATGGGAAGTCACAAACCACATGCCGGAGATGAAAGCACGACCTTGCTGGAGCCACCGCATCGGAATTCCCATTTCTTAGTGACATGTGTCTCTTGAAATAAAGTATTAATGATGTCATTAGCATGCATATCTCATCTCTCCAAATACATAAACATCTCTGTGAAGGCTGGATCTATGCCAAATATCTTCAAATCCCCAAAAGGTCCACTTCCTGAGTGTAGTCGTCACTTAACGCAAATCTTAAATGCACCGATAGCATCCTGAGACGCACAGTGTACTTTTACAGGAATTCAACGGCAAAAGTAAAATACCTACACCCCTTAGAAAATCATTTGTTTTTTTCCTGGTCTGATCTTGCTGCATGTTATCATTTTAACATCTGAGTACAACGAAAGAAATAAAATGTAATCTAAATATATATCAAATACCTATGAAGCAACCAACCTCTCTGTGATGCAGTAAGAGGCAGTGAGAAACTCACAAACTGATTTAACATCGGACTTAAAAAAGAGAAAAGCATTTATTATTTCTTTTCCAATTGCAAAAGTAGGGCTTGATGTTTTAAAGAGAAAGTACAAGAAAAGGCATAAAGGGTCAAATGATAAACTCACAAACCAAGAAAGACATGAAGGAGGCCAGGTTTATTTCAGACACCTAAGCAGGCTGGTTTAAAGGTTTCTTCAATACCACACACACACACACACACACACACACACACACACACACACACATCCTAAACTGCCATTACACTGAGCAATGGCTTCACACAATCCCTTCACTGCCAAGTTCAAAATAAAAGGCAGACAGTACTTTCTTCTGTTCTTCCTTTCATACCGAAGGTAGCAAACAAACCACTTGTGAATGTGAACACGGCAGAGCTCCCAACACCCTGCCTGCAACACCTCGCCCGTCCAGGGCAAGGGAAGTAAGTACACACACAGCCACATGCAGGGTGATTTGCAAAGACAGGACTGCCAGCACCTCTTCCTTTTATAGGTGAGGAAATTGAGGGCCAGTGAGATGAAATAAATGCCAGGCAGAAAGCAAGCCCATGGCTCCTCTGACTTCAGTAATTCTTTCCCTGAACTGCAGCACGTCTGAGTCATGACTGCTTTCTCTTCACGTTCAAGATCGGGTTACATTTCTTCAATGACAGGTTTTGGTCACCACTTTCCATAACACGTGCCTGGCCACTCTCATTGCCAAGAGGAAAGGGCAGCGTGTAGGGATCCTTGTGGACTTGCCTCCACCCAACTGCTAACAAAACAGAAGCAAAGGCTCCCTTCTGGGTGAGGCTTCCAAGCATCAGAGCAGACTCTTGCGAGGTTAAGTTTCAAAAAATAAGAACACAGGCCAGCGTTTATCTGGAAACCTCAGAGGGCTTGGCTCTGCTGTAAAGACTCTCTTCCAAAGGCACCAACGGCTCCATCTACACTGTACATCTTCCATAGCCCACCTCAGGGGAGAAACAGAAAAAAAAAATAAAATTAAAGGGTTTCAATAAGCAAGAAACCAAAACAAGGCACAGTTGACTTTTCCTCTTCTCGTGTGTCCGTGTAGTTTTCCAAAGGCCTCCACTGTCATAAAGCATCCTCTCAAGTATGAGAGGCAATCTGCACATTTCCAAAGAAGAACTAATTCTTAGAATCACAGAACATGAGGGCTGGGGAGATCGTAGGAAGCAAAGGGTCACAGAGAAGAAGTGGCTTAGAGGAGAAACGTGTGATCTCTGTACCTGCACGAAGGTGAGATCAAAGCCCTATTTGATGCCAGACAAGTCTTGGGGGACCCATGGGACTTGGGGGCTCCACTGGCTGTTCCAGCTACAATTCTCCTGCCCAGACGTGAGCACGCAAACGGACCCAAGGCCTCCATGCTCTTAACTAACCATCAAATTCTGCAGAGGTTCTGAGTTTCTCTCCCACTGCTCCACCCCAGGTCTCAATTCCTCCTCTTCCTGTCCACCTTCTCCTACTCCTGGGAACCCCAGACCTCTTATTAGGAGAGGGGCTGTGAACATTTCAAGGCATCCTAAGAGTCCAGGGATGTGGAACTGGGAGATCCCCGGGTTCAGGTCTGGGATGCTTGTGCCGTATAAGATCTCGCCGACCTGGCCCGGGGCTGTGACTGGGCTGCAACAGCACATTTTACAGGGGTCCGGAGTCTCCTGTCCTCACAGGGTAGGGATGGGGGAGGGGGAGGTGTGTATTCCAGATTAGTCACCGGGGCAACTTGACGGGGGCATCACACGTCCCTGCTCTAAGGGGAGAACAGGACGATCAGAGGAGAAGCCAGCCCTGCTCGACAGTGACCGAGCCACACGCTGGCTCATCTGAAGTAGGATTTAGGGGGGCTGACCGATGGGGAAAATATAACTCTTAATTCAGTACCCAAAGTCCTCTCAGATGGCCCCCCTGCTCTAGACCTTGATCTCTGCACAGCCCACCGCAGTGTTACTCTGCACCCCGTACACTCAACCCGGATCATGACCCCGACCCCCTCCTCCAGGGTTTTGAGAGAAAAGTGGCCGTTTCTCCACGTTTTCATCCTTTAGGTCTTCGAACGTTTGCCTTCTGCAAAATAGAAGCTTAAGACACGTGTGCTGAGTTGACCTGGCCTCGGGAGAACAGGCACAGGTGTATAAAAATGTACAAAACTAAAAGACAGTGTGCCCTGACCGCTGGATGAGTGGAGGGTGGAGGGCGATGCAGGGTGCAGATGTGGAGTCAGGTAAACACGGCCATTAAAAGGGGGATCAGCACTGGCCAGCCCTGTGGCGCAAGCCTGACCTCTCTGCACCTCTGTTTCGTCATGGGAAAAACAGGGGCACAAGGCCTGTCCCGTGAGGTTTCCGCGAGGGATGAACCAGCCTCTCTGTGCACAAAGCCACTCAGGGCCTGGACAGAGGAGACCCGCCAGTGACAGCCGCCTGAATCCGGTGCTTCATGACAGAGTCAGCACTGAACTGAAGGGA
Source organism: Hyperoodon ampullatus (assembly GCF_949752795.1). Classification (NCBI taxonomy): domain Eukaryota; kingdom Metazoa; phylum Chordata; class Mammalia; order Artiodactyla; family Ziphiidae; genus Hyperoodon; species Hyperoodon ampullatus. Next base: position 84,149,829 of record NC_136928.1, read on the forward strand.
AAGGGCTTTTAAATGATTCTTAAAGAAAAAACACAGCTCTAAGCTCCCTAATATTGAACATAAACACACCACATCCTAACTGCAAGGGTTTTTACGAAGTGGTCAGTGGGGCTGGTCACACTTCACTGTCACAGGCGCTGGCAAAGCTGGCCCTTTCAGCACACGGTGGCAGTAGCCCAGGAGGACAGAGGTGAAGCCTCAATTCCTCGACAGCCTGAGGCCACCAGGCCCCCGACACCTGAGCCAAGGTCCGAGAAGATGGCATCAGGCTGGTGAATGTTCATGGTGAAGCCGGGCATGTGGACGAGGTGGGGGGAGACAGCACTCTGGCCTTCCCACTTCACGCTGCTGGACAGCCCGCCTGTGTCTGGACAACCCGCCGGGCCCCTCAAGCCTCTGACCCTCAGTCTGTGTGTCTGTGCATCTATGTGTCTGTGCATCTGTGTGTCTGTGTCTATGTGTCTGTGCATCTGTGTATCTGTGCATCTGTGTGTTTGTGCATCTGTGCATCTGTGTCTGTGCATCTGTGTGTCTATGCATCTGTGTGTCTGTGCATTTGTATGTCTGTGCATCTGTGTGTCTGTGCGTCTGTGTGTCTGTGCGTCTGTGTGTCTGTGTGTCTGTGCATCTGTGTGTCTGTGTCTGTGCATCTGTGTGTCTGTGCATCTGTGTATCTGTGCATCTGTGTGTCTGTGTCTGTGCATCTGTGTGTCTATGCATCTGTGTGTCTGTGTCTGTGCATCTGTGTGTCTGTGCATCTGTGTATCTGTGCATCTGTGTGTCTGTGTCTGTGCATCTGTGTGTCTGTGCATCTGTGTATCTGTGCATCTGTGTGTCTGTGTCTGTGTATCTGTGTGTCTGTGCATCTGTGTGTCTGTGTCTGTGCATCTGTGTGTCTGTGCATCTGTGTATCTGTGCATCTGTGTGTCTGTGTCTGTGCATCTGTGTGTCTATGCATCTGTGTATCTGTGCATCTGTGTGTCTGTGTCTGTGTGTCTGTGCATCTGTGCGTCTGTGCATCTGTGCATCTGTGCATCTGTGTGCTGTGCACCTGTGAAGTCAGGCGGGCTGGCTTAGGACCAGGAAGGGGCCCCAGGGTTTGCACAATGATTTGGGGTAGAGGCGAAGGGGGTTCTGCGTCCCCCACCCCAGCTCAGATCACACATGGTAGCTGATTTGGAGGGAAATAGTTCCACTGCCAAAACAAAAGCAGTTTGTAACATGTGGCCTATATTCGTTGCTAAGTCCCCTGTGGGTCTGAGACCCTCTGACTGAACCCTGCAGCTGTGGACAGGCTCTAGCTCTGGCAACACCACCTGCCCTGACAACAAAACCAAGGACCGAAAGGCCCCCGTATTCCTCTAAATCCCGTGTTTTCAGGCACTCGCACCCTCCCGGGGTCAGCGACATCTGTGCAACGTGCGGGCCAAACCCCTCACACCTCCTACCGAGATTCACGGGAACACCGGACTGATTGGGAGGGAAGGCCAGCCTGGGACCGTCAGGGAAGTCAACTGTGGTCACACGGATGTTCCCAGAACAGTGGACGCTGAGGCTCTGGCCTGGACCAAAAAGCCACATCAAAGCCCCAGGAACTTGCCACTATGATTCAGGAGAGAGGCTGCCATGTCATCAGCTAAAGGTGCGAGTCCCAGCCTGACTGTGTGATGCCCAAAAGGGGCCAGAGCTCCCCCGGAACCGCAGACCGGCCCCATGGCCACTTTCTCCAGGTCTGTGCCGAGAGGCCTGAGGGGAGCTAAGGACCTTTCTTCTTAGAAACTGTTCTACCTGCAGTAGGGCTTTTTTTCTCCCTCACTGGGTGATGGAAGGAGAGCAAGGGGAACTTGTCTGTTTTTTGTCCGTCTGTCCGTGTACACCGGCTCTGTCACAGCATCAGCGAGTGAGCCGGGCTTTGTCTTTCCATCCTTCCTGTTTACTTTCTGGACCTTTTCCAGCTTCTACAGGAGCAGCGGTCCAGAGCAGGGGCCCTACGGAGGGGCTGCAGGGGCAGGGCCGATGGGACGGGGCCCAGCATCCTGAGAACAAGCGGGCCTGCCCCCTGAGGTAGCCGCACGACAGCCACTCCACACACTGCCGGCGTGCCTCTGTCAGCTGCACGCACAGGGCAGAAGCCCTCCAGGGATCCACATGCTTCCTGGAACGTCCCCTGCCGCTCCCACCCCGGTCTGTCAGTGACTAATGGGACACATCCAAGATTAGGTGGCCTCGGTCCAGGAGAAAAGCTGAGAACCTGTATCGGGCTGCTGACCAGTCAGGACAGGGTTCTGGGAAAGCAGGGAGTGTGAGGTCCCCACGGGGCCTACAGGGTGACACACAGGGTGACACAGCTCAAAGACTGGAAAGGGTGGAGCAAAGGACACTGCTTTTATTACAACGAGAGCATTTGTAGAATTAGCTCTCAGAGCAACCCTCTAAGTGTTCTCTGGGATCTATGAGAGGACCAGAACTGAAAAGGCTCAAAAAGCCTAAGTGCTGGGCTCCCCTGGTGGCACAGTGGTTGAGAGTCTGCCTGCCGATGCAGGGGACACGGGTTCGTGCCCCGCTCCGGGAAGATCCCACATGCCACGGAGCGGCTGGGCCGTGAGCCATGGCCGCTGAGCCTGCACGTCCGGAGCCTGTGCTCCGCAACGGGAGAGGCCACAACGTGAGAGGCCCGCATACCGCAAAAAAAAAAAAAAAAGAAAAAAGAAAAGTCTAAGCGTTGAGAGAAATTACAGTGTTATACAACCCCATAAACATCGCTGACAGCCAGAGCCGCACCAGAGCGCTGTGCAGAGCTGCTTGGGAGAACAGAGACGAACCCCGTGGGGCAGCCTCCCTGGCAGAGGCCACAGCGCCATCCGTGTATCAGGGGCTTGGAGCCCAGGACCAGCGCCAAGGTGAACGCCAGGTAGAGCAGGTTCCCTGTGAGTGACCCCATGGCAAGCCCCCTCCTCTCCATCACATCCTTCCAAATACCCATACCGCGCGCACACGTGTAAGGGGACTCAAGAGGGAATTTTTGAACTGTAAACGCAGTTCGTTTACTCACTGACTAAGTGCATGGCCTCCCAGGCGCTGTCAAAGCCCCAGGAGATGCACGGTCTTCCCCACCAAGCTCACAGTCCACTCTGAGCTGGTTAAATCCTGATGACAGGGAGGAGGGACACGGGCTCCAACAGAAGCAGACGCAGGGGACAGGAGAGGGGCTTCTCTGCCAAACTGGCTCTCAGGACCAGCTTCCTGCAGACACTGGTCCGAGGGAAGGGAGTAACAACTGAGAAATCACTCCTTGGACTCCAGCCAGGTGCGTGCCGGGGGCCTCAGAGCAGACAAGGCCGCAGGTAGGCTGGAGCTGCCTCTTGGGTTCAGATAAAGACTCTTATCTTGGTCCTTGAAGCTCTGGGAGCCAGTGACGGAGTTTTGAACAGAGGGTATGTTTATCATTTTAGGATGATTACTCCATGGCATTAATCCAGTTAGATTACCGGGACAGAGAAACCAGTTAGAACTTTGCTGAAGATCAGTAACAATTTGGAAGTGGCCTCTCTGTTTTCAGTAGTGTATGTACATAGTCAAAGGCTACCAGAGAACGTGTGAGGGCGTGGGATCTAAAGCAGCAAGCCTTCCAGAGCGTGATGCTGAGGCAGCCCAGTGCCCCCAGGGGCCAGTGGATTAAAACAGAGTATCTTTGAGGATATACCGGTAGTGAGACGAAAAGAACCCCTAAGATTCAAGAGACCTAGAATCAAGAGCCGATTGCACATTAACTTCACAAGCTCTTGGATGGTTCCACACCCCCTGGAAGCCTTGGCGCCCTCATCTGTAATTTGGGATTAATAGCGACCACCCCACGTCTCATGGGGCGGTCACGGGGAGACTGCATAAACGAAACGGGAAAGCGTCAGGGGCGTTCAAGGCAGGGAGCTGGCGGCCCCTTCTGCTCTCCGCCCCCTGACTCTCTAGTCCAGCCACTTCACAACTATTTCAGGTCCCTACGTGTGCCAGACACTGAGGCTACCGAGACAATTAAGGAAGCTGCCGCCCTCAAAGAGTTTACGAGAAAATAAATGACCATTACTGTGCATCTTGTCCCAGAAAAATAGAAACAAGAGAGGAATTTGCCCGTCAGCAGCCATGACTCAATCCTCTGTGGATCACGCCCCCCTTACCATGTCATCTGGGATATTCTGGAACAGCCATAAGCCTTGAAAAGATTCAGAGGGACCACCTCGTTGTCAAAGGTCTCGGAGGGCTCAAGGCCATGTGATATTTTTATAGCTTCTTTTGGAGTCAAGAGCCGTGCAGATTTTGTCCTTACTCTGAATTTAGCTAGCATTTAAGCGTGCTGATTATAGCTGCAAATACACTTCTTGCTCCTGCGTGTGCTTGGAGAGTGGCCAGGGGAGAAGCCTTGGAAATTTACCGAACAGAAATAGCATGTGGTCTGTCTGCTTGAAGGAATGGGTCCCTCTGTGACCAGCAGGGAGAAGACCAGCAAAGGGCCTGAAGCAAACCCAAGACAGAGAATAAAATGAGGCTTTTTGTCACCATCTCCCTGTTACCAGCCACCTTTTCCCCAGTCTGGGAGACCCCTAAGAGAGCCGGCAACAGACCCGGGGCTGGGGTTTCAGAAGACACAGGACGCAGCAAGTCTAGCTGGTGAACTGGGGTCACCCAAGCAAAACGTCTAGACGTGGTTCTGAATATAAAGAAAATAATGAAAGTGGAAACGTGGAAATTGCTTCCTAATTGGCTTTGCACGAACGAGCAGCTGTCCTGGTTGTGGAAAGGAACTATTAGCTGCAGGAAGGCCTAGAAAAGGATGCAAAGACCCGATCTCTGCTCCAGCCCCCAACCAACCTGGGGACCCTTTGAGGTCTCCAGCTTCTCCTCTGCTGAGCTAGGAGCTAGAAGGAAAGGCCTTGTGTAGGGTCTGCACTTCCCCGGCTCTCCCTGAGGGCCAGGGCGGGGAGGCCTTCACTGGCATGGGCTACAGGTGCCCCAAGTTTGTTCCAATCTGAGCCTGTTTATTTTTGAGACATCAGGCTTCCCGAAGACTTCTTTGAAGAAGAAAGGATCACTGAACCACCTCCCCGAAATAATTGTGGAAACCACGTGCTGCATGAGAAGCACGACTTCCTTTAAGCAGAACACTCCACAATTCTATATCCAGACACGTCGGCACTGCCTGGCAGGGAAACGTGCAGGAGAAGAGAGAGTGCGATCTTGCCCCATAGGGTCTGGCATAGTGCCAGACTTTGGATAATGAAACCCTGGCATGTCCCAGAACTTCAAGTCACTGAGAAAAACATGGGACAAAGAGGTTCCTTTTAAAGAAATACACACTTGGACTTTTTTTTTTTTTTGAGGGAAGAGGGTGTAAGTATCTTTATAAATGTTGATATACTATAGAAAATAAGGGTAAAATGAAATTATAGAATTAAAAAATCTAGAATACCATGTTGATAAGATGCAATGTTAATGCTGTTGTGTCCTTTCTGTATGTTTGTATGATGTATGAAGGAAGCCCTCTGTTTACATATAGGTTACATCTGGATCAGTCATCTGGTCCAAACTGACCAACATATATTTCTTTACACTAACACTTGCTGCACCCATTTCACTGACCATCTACATAAGTGTCATGAAAACCTTCCTAGCAGTAAGAGGTTATCACCCACAGTGATGCTCCCAATACTGAAATGGGCTTGGAAACCATCCGTATCTTCAGTAGCAACAAAGATGCAATTACTTTAAAATAAAAAAATGGGAGACATCCACTTCTCTCAATATGATGAATTAGATTCTGCAAAGGTTTCTCACACTGGAAGATAACTAAAGTCCAGTTAAAATACTGAACAAAAAATAAATAAATAAGTACCCCTAGCTTATATGCTTCCAAGTTAATTGCAGCGTTCTGAGGCTTTTGTGTATTTTGAGAATTAAGGAGTTAAAATATTTATTTAAGACCTTAGATGTATTTATGGTAAAATTTCAGCAGTTTCCACTAAGAGAAGAGAAACTGAATATATAACTGCCCAATGCAAAAGGAGGAAGTGGAAAAAGAATACAAAGAGACAAACATGCACTTTAAAAAAAAGCAACAAAGAAAATAGTATAAAAATAATTTAGTAGGAAAATAACCAACCCTATTAAATCATGTAAGAAATAAACTGATTAAACTCAATAGCCAAAAGAAATCAATGATAAAATTGAAATTGAAAAACAGAGATACACATAAAACTATAGGAAACTGGAAAGATTGGAAGCCAAAGGATGGAGAGAGGTGGTCCAGAAAAATGCAACCCAAAGAAAGCTATCAGACAAAAGAAGATTTAAAGCAAAAAACATAGCTAGAGTAAAAGAAGGCAATTATGTAACAATAAAATACCCAGTTCATTACGTAGCTATAGTAATTCTAAGTTTGTATACATCAAATAGCTTCAAAATATAAAAAGCAAAAATAAAATAGTTTCTGAAAAATATGACAAATATACCACCACAGTGGGGAAATCACAATACAGTGTTTAATATAGCAAATATAGAAAATTAGGAAAAATAGAGGTGATATGAGAAGCACTATTAACAATCGAAATTTAATAGACATAGGAACTCTCATAATCAACAAACTGAAAATCCACAATCTTCTCAAAAATACACAGAACATTTACAAAAACTGACCTTACACAGGGACATATAGAATGACCAGCAAATTTCTAGTAACTGGTATCATATGGATCATGTATTTTGACATCAGTGCAATTAAGACAGACATCAATAATGAAAAGATTCTCCATGCTTGAAAATCACAGAAGACTGCTCAATAAACTCATGGGTTTAGAAGAAAATATTGAACTTTAAAAACATGTAGAACTAAACATAATGAGAATATTGTTTAACAAAACCTATGAGATGCCATTAAAGCAGTACTAAGAAATTTATAATCTTAAATGCTTATATTTAAAGAGAAGTCTAAAAGTTATTGCGCTGTCTCTGGCTTAAGAAGTTAGAAAAGCAACTGCAGAATAAACACAAAGCAAGTAGAAGAAAAGACCTATTACCAGGTAAACAAAAATAAATAAAACACAAAGTGAAAATAGAGTCAACAGAGTCAAAAGTATTTTTCTTTGAAAATAATAATAAAACATACACTGTCTGGCAGATTGGTCAAGGAAGAAAAAAAAAGATATAGCCCTATTAACATATTTGTAATGAAAAAAAATGGATAGCAGGGATTTTAAACTAAGTGAATAATTTTACGCTAATTTTAATTTGAAAAACAGGTAACTAGGAATATACTCCTAGAAAAATATAATTTAAGAAAACTGAAAGAACTTCAGTTTAAAAAGAAATAAGGATTCAGATCATTTTAAAGCCTCAAAAAAATTAAATAGATAAAAATCTTGGGCTTCCCTGGTGGCACAGTGGTTAAGAATCTGCCTGCCAATGCAAGGGACATGGGTTCAAGCCCTGGCCTGGGAAGATCCCACATGCCGTGGAGCAACTAAGCCCGTGCGCCACAACTACTGAGCCTGAGCTCTAGAGCCCACAAGCCACAACTACTGAGCCCATGTGCCACAACTACTGAAGCCTGCATGCCTAGAGCCCATGCTCCGCAACAAGAGAAGCCACGACAATGAGAAGCCCACACACCGCAACAAAGAGTAGCCCCTGCTCATTTCAACTAGATAAAGCCCGCACACAGCAACGAAGACCCAACACAGCCAAAAATAAATAAATAAATTTATTTTTAAAAAAAATCTTGCAACAAGGAAAGCACGAGGTCTTGTTTTTAGCTGAGTGCTACCAAAATTTCAAGAGCAGATAATTCAAATCATACAGAAAATCTTGCAAGAAATAGAAAAATAGAAAAAAAATCCTCTCTCTAAATCAGACAAAAAGCAGTTAAAGAAAGGAAAAATAGAGGCCAAACTTACTCATGAGTAAAGATACAAAAATTTAAAACAAAATAACAGCAAATAGAATCCAGATGTGCATCAGGCATGTATTTAGGGGGAAAATAATAAAGTCAAACAAGCTAGATTTATCCTAGGCATAGAAGAGAGTTTACCATCGGAATGAGCCATACGTGTAAGATAACATAGTAATAGGAAAACAGTGAAAATCATACGGTCATCCTAATAGATGCAGAGCAGCCTTTGATAAAACTCAGGATACACTTACGAATAAAAGCAGAAAACAAAACTCTGTAAAACAGAAACATAAGGGAATCTCCTTAACCTAATAAAGGGTATTTAGGAAAAAAAAAGTGATAGCAAACAACATTTTTAACCAAATTAGAACACTCCTTATAAAGATTAGGAACAATAAAGGGCTATCTTCTATTGCTCCAATTCATTATTGTACTGGAGGTCCTAACTCAAACAAGGAAAACAGGAAAAAGAAAATGTGAGAATTGAAAGGAATAAACCATACTTTAATTATTCACAAATGGCTTTTTACATATAGGAGGATCCATAGACAAAATATTAGAAATACTAAAGGTTGAGTTAAGAGGCTGGATGCAAGATCAATGTATAGATATCAATTACACTTTTATCCTCCAGCAAAGACGCCATCTCCGAGGGCACCCCAAAACTGAGGTGGCTGGAAACAAACATGTCACATGTACCTAGGAGCATACAGCAATTGAGTAAGACCTATCTACAGAAAAGTATAAAGCTTTCCCAAAAAACATTTGTGAAGACAAATATATGGATAGTGACACAATGTTCATGGATAGGAGAACTCAATATCAAAAAAAGTCAATTTTTTCTCAATTGATCTATAGATTGAATGCAATCAAAGAAAATTCCCCACAGGTTTTGTTGTTATTTTTATTGTTGCTATTGCTATTTCATAAACTAACTCTAAAATCTCTATAGAAGAGCAAAAGTCCACGTACAGCCAAACATCACCCAATAGGAGGGAAAAGATGAAAGGACCAAATATCAAGACTTCATAGAGAGCTACAGTAATTAAGAGCAGGCAGCACTGATACAGAGGTGGGCAAATTAACCGCCATACAAATAGAGACAACACAGAAAAACAAACCCACGCACTTAGGGAAACTCAATATATTACAGACTGTATATCCTTAGTACCAATAACTGGTACTAGGTGTATTATTATTCTTTATGGATAAAAATAATCCTGGATTCCTCTATCACACACAAAAATTAATTCCAAATAATTGTAAAACTGATCAAAGAAAATAAGGGAGTAACTTATAACCTTGGGATACAGAAGAATATCTTAAATGAAAGCCTCTAACTATAAATGGCCAAGGTTGTATACATTAAATACATTAAAATCAAGAACTTCTGTTCATCAAAAAGCACCTTGTGAAAATATATGGCACAAACTAGAAGGTAATATTTTTAACAGTATGAATCTTCAGAATATATAAAGAATGCTTTCAAATCAATGAAAAAAAAATACAACCCATTGGGAAACTAGACCAAGGAGATGAACAGTCCTTTTACAATAGATGAAACAGATGATAATTAAATATGTGAAAAGAAACTCAATAGTATTGGTATATTAAGTTCACTTTACTATTAATTTGTCAAAAATTAAGAAGTCCAATAACACCAAGTGTTGGGATAAGGCAGGCATGAATCTTAAAGGACACTTTTATTCACTGCTGATGGCAATGTGCACTGGTGGTATAATCACTATGGAAATCACCAGGACATTTTCTTGTAAAGTTGGTCATGAATTAGCCTTTCTTCAGGCCCAAACTCTCCTCCTAGGTATATAACCAAGGAAAAAAAAAATGGTGTACGTATAGCAGAGATACATGTGCAAGAATATAAATAGCAGAGTATTTTGTAACAGTAAAAGACTGAAAATAACTCAAACACCCACTGACAGGAGGAAGCATGGATGTTAACCTTATCAGATATTATGTAAGTGAGATGAATAAATATAGCTACACGGAACAAGGTGGTTAAATCTTAGAAACAAAACACTGAACAACAGCATGACATAATTTTTAATGAGTAACATTATATATACTTTTAGGAATACAGACTACCAAAAATAGCAAGGGAAGATTAAATGATAGTGTGGGGGAAAAGCAGTCAGATAGAGGAAAATGTCCACATCAATGTCACGGTGTTAATGATGTTTTTGTTTAAGAGACAGGTTCATGGATATTCATTAATTATGCTTCATAACTCACATACATAAAGTGTTGTATGTACCAGATCCAACTTAACACATTTCTTTAAAAGATCTGCTTAGAATGGTGTTGTCTAATCTGGTTCAGATTTAAAATGGGTATCTTTCCATGGGTACTAAATTTTCTAGATGGGGAAATTAAAAATCAATAGTGGTTTTCTCTGGGGAGGACAAAGAGATGAAGCATTTACATTTGTATTTAATAACCTGTCTATATTTTAATAATTTTACACATGCATATACGTATTTTAAAAAATTAAGTAACCAGCTTAATTAGTAAGCTTTAGGAACTCGAATTTGGTGGTTATGAGCAACAATAGCTCATTGGATTCAGAAAGTTCATTGTTGATTCATCATCAATGAAATTAAAGAAAACAAGGATGTCTGGGCTGAGCTGGTGGCCAGCTCTCTGAACGGATGTCCTGGACCATGCCCGCACCGCCTCCCAATTCCACGCCTCCATCTCCCTGGCCAGGGAGGCAGCTTTGGGTGCAAGAAGTCCAGATTCAACTCCAATACCAGCTCTTAAGGTCTACAGATTTCATGATCCTTTCAATAAAGAGGACATCCTTTGGGTCCTGTCCTATCAAAGAATAAGAACCTTCCTCAGATTATGTATTTGTAATTTCTTCTCTATTCTATTGGAAGCTTTTTGATTCCCTAAAAACGGGGGAAAAAGGACTATGAAATGTTTTCCCCTGGCTAGCACCCTCTTCAAAGATTATGAAATATGATTTTTCCCCATCTTGGAGCAATTTATACACAAAACACAATTTATACACAAAACATCCTGCTTCTTGTTAATGCTCACATTCAGTTCACTCACTCACACAGTGGAGAAATCACAATATGCTCTTCATTCTGATGTTTCAAAACCCCATAGTTCATTTGATTTTCTTTCTGGGGGATATTAGTGATAAGATTACACTCTCTGGTGTTCACTTCAGCTTGCACCACAGTGTTGAACTTGAACTGAGCAGAGAGAATCCAGAACAATATTACAAAGTACCTTGTGGTCATCTTATACAGCCTACACTTCCTAACACTTCTAGGGATGGATGCCCCAGAGCCCAACTGGCCACTTCCCTCACCACACCAACCCCGCCCACTAACGGACTTCACAGTGATGTTCCAAAACTCTGCAAATAATTCATCACATTTCAATATATCTGGCCCCTCCCATAGCTGGGTAGTTACTACTGGCACTCAAGATGTCTTGCAAACCTAAATAACTTCCTGTTGGCTTGGATGCACAGCAACTGACATTCTAATACATTGCTCATGGGACTGCCAAATGTTACAGCCAATGTAGAAAACAGTTTGGAAGTTTCTTGTAAAGTTAACCATATCCAGCAAAAAAAAATCCCTTAAATAACTTCCTTTCTGAACTTTCTGAACCAAGATGTTCTCCAGGACTTCCTAATCCTCCCTGCTTTCCTGGTGCTGAGAGTCCACACAAAACCTTCTTTATGAGGCAGAAAGGTCACATGAGATCTGGAAGTTGGGTGTCCTGGCTTTGTTGGTCTCCACCACCAATTTCCAGTTGCATCATCTTGAACAAGTCGCTTTCAGTCTTAGTTTTCTCAACTGGGCAGTAGGAAGAACAATAGCTATAATCACAGGAGAGCTGTGTAAGCTAATAACTGTACACAGTGCACATGGAGGTTCATGTATGAACTCCAAAGCGATATACCAACGACAGCTATTAGCAGCCATCACTAGTTACCTCATCTCTCCCTAGACATTTGGACAGTGGCTTCAGAAGCCAGAGAGTAAATCAAACTCTCTAGGGTTGTGGCTTCTCCCTGTTGTGCTGGAAGACATCCCTTAGCCAGATCCTCCAAATTCCTGCACCCTCCCTAGGAATCAGAATACCCCTCCTCAGAGAACAAAACGTGCATGACTGTGGGAACGCCTAGCCCTCCTCACAGTTGTGAGCAATGTGTTTCCTGTCATCTTGTTTGCATCTTCTGTTGTTCCAAGGTCCAACCCCACCTGCATGCACACCACCCTCACTGCCCCTTCCCTCAGGTCCCAGAGGAGGCTGCAGATGGTCATTTCATTTGCATTTGGTTCCTAACCAGTAAATAATAGCTGAAAGTTGTTTACACATCATGAGAAATGTCCCCATCCTTCACACACATCTGATCCTCACACAGAACTTCCGGGTAGGTAGAGAAGCATTGCTGTCATTCCCATTTTGCTATGAAAAACTCCAGGCTCTGAGACGTCAGTGACTTTCCCAAGCTGCAATGGGCAGTTAGTGGCGAAGCTGGGCCTAGACCTGTCTTCTGACCCCCTGTGTCCATCACTTCCTACCATACCACAAAGCCGTGAATTTGCTCTGTGTGGCCCAAAGCAGAGATTTTCTGGTTTTGTTGGAGAGGGGCTAAGCTATAGCCCAAAATAACCTTTTACAAGTACACAGGCTTTTAGCGCATTCCTCACTCGTCATTAAAAATTATAGAAGAATTTTAAATAGTTGCAGAATATGTAACTTCTGGCATATTGGAAATATTGCCTTTTTAAAATAAAGTAGCAACAGTTGAAAAAATGTAATTTCTAGTATATCATTTTTTTAATATGCATGAATAGCTGAAGCAATCCTGAGAAAGAAGAACAAAGCTGAACATTTCTCAATTTCAAACTATATGATGCAGCTACGGTAATCAAAACAGTATGGTATTGGGTAAAACAGACACATAGATCAACAAAACATAATGAAAATCCCAGAAATAAACCCATATGCATAGGATCAATTAATTTTCAACAAAGGCACCAAGAATATACAATGGGGAAAGAATAATCTCTTCAATAAATGGTGTTGGAAAAACTGGATAGTCACGTGCAAAAGACTGAAACTGGACCCCTATCTTACACCATAAATCTAGGAGAAAACCTAGGCAGTAAGCTCCTTAACACCAGCCTTGACAATGTTTTTTTTTTATTTGACACCAAAAGCCGAGGCAACAAAAGTAATGTAAACAAAAAAAGTAAACATCAAACAAAAAAGCTTCTGCACAGCAAAGGAAACCATCAACAAAATGAAAAGGCAACCTACGGAACGGGAAAAAATATTTGTAAATTCTATGGTTGATAAGGGGTTAATATCCAAAATATAGAAAGAACACATACAACTCAATACTAAAAATACAGGGCTTCCCTGGTGGCACAGTGGTTAAGAATCCACCTGCTAATCCAGGGGACACGGGTTCGAGCCCTGGTCCAGGAAGATCCCACATGCCATGGAGCAACTAAGCCCATGCACCACAACTACTGAGTCTGTGTTCTAGAGCCTGCGAGCCACAACTACTGAGCCCATGCACCACAACTACTGAAGCCTGCGTGCCTAGAGCCCATGCTCTGCAACAACAGAAGCCACCTCAATGAGAAACCCGCACACCACAACGAAGAGTAACCTCCACTCACTGCAACTAGAGAAAGCCCACGCACAGCAACGAAGACCCAACAGAGCCAAAAATAAATAAATAAATGTATTTTTTTAAAAAATAGTAAAAGCATAAATAATCCAATTTTAAAATGGTCAAGGAACTTAAATAGATATTTCTCCAAAGGAGATGTACAAATGGCCAACAGGTACATGAAAAGATGCTCAACATCACCATTCATCAGGGAAACACAAATTAAACCACAAGGAGATGTCACCTTACACCTGTTAGGATATCTATTATCAAAAAGACAAGAGTTAACAAATGCTGGCAAGGATGTGGAGAAGAGGGTATCCTTGGACACATGATGGAGATGTAAACTGGTACAGCCACTATGGAAAACAGTATGGAGGTTCCTTAAATTATTATAAATATAACTGCCATGTGATCTAGCAATCCCACTACTGGGTATATGTTGAAGAAAACAAAATCATGAACTCAAAGAGATATCTGCACCCCCATGTTCACTGCAGCTCTATTCACAGCAGCCAAGGTATGGAAAAACCTAAGGGTCTGTTGGCAGATGAATGGATAAAGAAAACGTGGTATGTGTGTATGTGTGTGTGTGTGTATGTGTGTGTGTGTGTGTATATATATATATATATATATATATATATAAAATTATTATTAAGCCTCAAGGAAAGAGGAAACCCTGCCATTTGAAACAACATGGATGAACCTGGAGGCTATTTCTCTGCCTGGAAATAAGCCAGACAGAGAAAAAGACCACACAATATCACTTACATGTGGAATCTAAAGAAAAAGGAAAGAAAGTAAAACTCAGAGAAACAGCAAAAAGTAGAAATGTGGTTGCCAGGTGCAGGAGGGTGTGGGAAATAGGCAGAGATTGGTAAACAAGTGTAAACTTTCAGTTATAAGATGAATAAGATCTGAGGATCTAATGTACAACATGCTGACTATAGAGGCCCCTTGTTTAAACAAATACACTCAGAAAAAATACATTCATTTCAATGCACCTCTCCATAGAAAATACCTTAATACATGATTTTATTATAACCATGTTTCAACTATATGTTTGTCCATATTATTTGCATATTTAACTCCTTCCAATAACTTAAGAGATGAAGACAGTTTTCACTGTCAAACCAATGAGCCAATGAGAATTCCTTTCTATCAGAAAGATTTTACCTTGTTTTTAAATTCAAATAAGTGTATTTATATAGAGATAATAGATAAATTATGGAACACACTCATAAAGTTAGCCATTAAAATAAGTAAATTCAGGGTTAAAATGAGATTGAGATAATTCAATTATGCCAGGCAGCTTTCAATACATGATAATGACTAGATACTAAAGGTTTCCTCACTGATATTAATCAAGCAATGCTAAATGTAGCTAACATCATAAGTATGATAAAAGGATGATATTTCTCTGGTAAAAGTGCTTGCATGTGTTTGTGAAGCTCTGTTCTTAGGCTTTGGGGAATAATCAAAAAAGTACGGTATTTTTTAAATCGGGGGAAAGTATTCCATTAATTTTGTTAAGCCACATGATCAAACTTTTCCTTTTGACTGTTTTCCCTGCTTTCATCTTTTCTTTCTATTAGGAGCACAAGAGTGCCCAATGAATCTGTCCAAATCACTTTTTTAAAAAGTCCTATCACTACCCTTAGCAAATCATAATGGTTCCCGACCAGCCACAGGAAAGAGTCTAACTCCAAACCTTCAGGGTCCAGCCCGAGTGGCCTTCCGTACTGCCTTCTCATCTCTGTCCCTTTCTCCTCTCCACTCAGACATGTCTCAGCCGTGAAGGGATCTAGTACTCAGCGCCCACTTCTCACAGCCTCACTTCTGCTCTGTCCTGAGCTCAAGTTTTGGGAATTGGCATTCCACATCTGCTTGTTAACATTAGTCAAAGGAAACCATAACAGCAGAAACGCGCCCCGTGTCTACTCTTCCATCCCTCTTGGCCCAAGCACATGACCTTGCACATAATAGATGCTCATTAAGTGTCTGCTGCTTGGCTGTCTAGAGAAATCCACACTGGCCTAGGGAACAGGCACTTGCTTCTCCTTGACCAGTGGTTCTCGGTGCCTCTGCACTTTGGGATGTGGAAACACCGAGAACGCTCACAGAGACTTAGCCAGGAAATACTGACTTGGCAGCACGGCTTAGAGGATAGCATATATAGCTCTCAAAACAAAACAACAACAAAAATTTTTTTAATTAAAAAACAAAGAAACTGCAATTGAGACAAATGTGGAAAATGGGGTCATTAAGATTTATTTTAACAGGGCCTTCCACCAGAGCATCTCAGAACAGCATCTCTAAGTGTTTCTATTTCTAAAAATATTGCTCGTGTAACTACCTCAGCCACTCCAAAACCATGAGAATTTAAGCAGGGTATTGATATTTTCGATTCTAGTTAGAGTTTTAAACGACCTTTGCCTTAAAGCTTCACCAGCCAAGAGCAGGGTTGAGCCCAGCTGTCCCAGCTGCAGCTCTCCAAACGCCGGCCATTCCCAAGGCCGAGTCAAGGCCAAGGCTCAGTTAAAGTTTCTTAACAGAAGATTTATTTTCTTACCAATGACATTCTCCACTGGGGGAGGAAAGAAAAAGAAAACAGAAAACTATCTTTTAGATATAGCTACGTCAATGACAGAAGTGTGATTTGGGGGTGGTTTATATCCTATGGAGGCCGTTTCTCTTTATAAATCCTAACCATTTAAAAATATCTTTGCTTGTGCTGGAATGCCATTTTCTGGTATTTTGGCTTCTTCAACATGAATCTTTTGTAACTATGAAGCCATTTCAGCTCTTGGAATTTGCTGGAGACAGATTCCCAAGCAGAACGTCCTGGGAGGTGGGAGGTGGACAGATTCAGGAAAGAATGCACAATCCCACTTGGCCCTGCAGCGCATCTTTTCCAGGGTGCTTTCCTGTTTTCCTCATACCTGAGGGAGCTCTGTCTCTGGACCAGCAAATGTACTGCGGAGAGGGATGCGGTCACCCTAAAACGTTAAAGTCGAGGTTACAAAAACAAAAAAGAAAAAGAAAAATCCTCTCAATGTCCAAGGCCTATGAAGCAGGGGAAGCGCGGCTTCAAATGTCAGCTGTCACATTTCCTGTGTCTTTACTGCCCTGACGAGCCGGCGGCAGGCCTCCCTCTGCCTCAGCAAAGAAATGTGTTGGTAAGAAATTAGCACTACAGTCCCAGTATTACAGAGGAACATTGGTAATATTGGTATCTGGTTCGGGATTCAACAAGAGTTCTCGCGCAGGCCCTTTTACAGTGCAGGCAGTGAGGGAGGGAGTTCCCTGGTGGCCTAGTGGCTAGGACTCCGCACTCTCACTACGAGTTCAAGCCCTGGTCTAAGAAATAACATCCCACAAGCCCAGAGGTGTGGCCCCAAAAATTTAAAAAATAAAGGGCAGGCAGTGAAAAGGCAAAGCGGGGTGATAACCTGAGTCTCGGGAGAAGGAACGCTGGAATTTAGATTCCCGAAAGCACCCCAAATCCCCAGGTTCAGGCACACGGTCAGCCCACCTCCTCTGGTCTCCCCAGCCATTCCCTCCAGTGTCCCCGGCCAGACAGCTCTGGCCCTTCTCCTGAACCTCCAATCCCCCTATCGCCTAGCCCAAGCTCCTCCTCACGACCGATGTCCACTGTCCTCAAGTCACCGTGGTAATCTCCAGGTGACCTGGGCCATCTCTCTCCTGCAGATGCTATTGCTGGGGCCACCCCTTTCAATCTGTCCCTCTCTGCTCAGCCAAATGACAATTCAATTTTTTTCTTAATTTTATCGGAGTACAGTTGATTTACAAGTTTGTGTTAGTTTCAGGTGGACAGCAAAATGAATCAGTTATACTTATATATGTATCCATCTTTCTTTTTCAGATTCTCTCCCCATAGAGGTTATTACAGGATACTGAGTGGAGTTGCCTGTACTATACAGTAGGTCCTTGTTGGTTATCTATTTTATACACAGTAGTGTGTATGGACCTAGACATTATCATACTAAGTGAAGTGAGTCAGACAGAGAAAGACAAATATCATATGATATCATGTATATGTGAAATATAATTAAAAATGGATACAAATGAACTTTTTTACAAAACAGAAACAGACTCACAGATCTCCATAATTCAATTCTTGAGCTATTGTGTGTGTGCCCTCAACTCCCCAGCTGAACTGTCTAGAAAAACACACAATCTCACTGATGGGGTCTTTCAATTTGTGGCCAAGAGCTCCAGGTGGACTCTTAGGACTAACAGGTGATCACTCCACACCTCCTTCCCTTTTTCCCCAAACTTACAAGCCCTCCTGCACTATGGCACTCTCAGCTGGTGACTTGACTTCCCACTTCACAAAGAAAATAGAAGCGATCAGAAGAAAACTCCTCTTCTGAGCACTACCTCAGCACCCATGTATCTGTCATTTAGTCCGTTCCCCACCAGTAACTATCTGTGTTCTGCCTGAAGCAAACAACTCCACCTGTACACGAACACACCTCCCTCGCCCACTCAAGACACGCTTCCAGCAACCCTCTGTCCTATATTATCACCTTTTTACTCTCTACTGAATCATTCCCATCGAAGTATAAATAATGTTAATGCTTCCAACTCAAAACGAATTCTCTTGGCCTGACTCACCCCACCAGGTACCACCCCATTTTTCGGCTCCCCTTTGCAGCAAACCTTCTCCAAACTGCCGTCAACAATCTCGGTCTCAGAGTTCTCCCTCCATCTTTCCCTCGGTTGCCATAGTCACCAGACCCACAGGACATTTTGCTGTTTTTATCGAAGGCACAAATGACCTGCGTGGCACTGATCCAAGAGTCAATTCCAGTCTCCACCTCATCTGGCCCGTCCACACACACTGGGCACAGCTCATCATGCCCTCCTTCTGAAGTGATTTCATGTGGCTTCTGAGATGCCTCACCCTTGGATTTCCCCTCCCTCTCTGGGGGCTGCCTCTTGGTGTTCCTCTTCCTTTGCTCCTCCTAAAGCTGGAATGTTCCAGGGCCCAATACTGAGAACTCCTCTCTCATTAGGGTCTCACTGCCCTTATTCCTTTAAATCCCAACTGCAGGCCAAAGACCCCCGTTGTACCTCCAGCTCAGATCACCATCTTCAAGTATCAGATCTGGATATACCTGTCCACTCAGCATCTCCATTTGGTGGGGGGGGGGTCTTATAATCTCAAACTCAACCTGTTCAAAACTGAACTTCTAACCTCTTTTGGCACCAAACCTTCCCCACCCTGCAGACTTCCCCATCTCAGGTGGCGACAACTCCCTCTAGTTGCGCAACCTAAAATCTCTACCATCATGATGGACTTTCCCTTCTTCTCAAGTCCCACACCCATTCTGCCAGGACATCTTAAAGGCTCTTTCTTCAAAATATATCTAGAATGTGACCACGTTTCCCTACGTCCACGGCTACCAGTAGAGCAGGCCACTGAATTATCTCTTGTCTGAATTACTACAATGGATTTCTCTAATGACCTCTGAGTGTTCTCCTGGTCTACCCCCCATCCTTCAACACTGATACCAGAATGAGCCTATCAAAATGGATCACGTCCCTCCTCTGCCTCAAACACAGCACTGATTTCCCATCATAAAGCCTAGAATTCCCCCCAATAGCCCGCGATGCTGAAGATGGTCAGGTTTCTGTTACCTCCTGACCACTCTCTGCCTCCCAACGCCCGACTCACTGCTTCCGCTGGCTCCCCTGCCTCTCGGTGTTCCCCCAGTGTGCTGCGATGCACAGACTGGACTCTGGGCCTTCATACCCACGTTTTCTTCTAGCTCCAAGTCTCTTGTCCCAGTCGGTTAAATGGCTAATTCCCACAGTTCCTTAAATCCACTTTCAAATGTCGATTTTTTAATGACACCTCCCGGAGCACTCCATTTAAAACTCCACCCCTCTAAACTTGATAGCTTTTTATTTTCTCCACAACACTTATGCCTGGGAATGAGACATGAAGTTTACTTCTTCACATGGTGGTCAGTCTCTTGGTGCCTGTCCCCACCCTCCACTCACACGCCCCCCCAACCTGGAATCTCCAGGAGAGAAGTTTGCGTCCGTTGTGCTCACTGTGGGTCCTGGGTTAGAACAGCATCTGGCACAATACGGTTGCTCAATCCATATGTTCTGGACAACTTAATGAATCACTGAGACCCTAAGGACATCACTTTGATCTTCTAAACCTGTTTCCTGGTCTACAAAACCAGACTAGCAATAACAGCCTCATGAGCTTGTTAAAAGCAGAAAATGAGGACCCGTGTGGTAATCTTTGTAAAATATTAATTACTATAACCGCTTAACATAGTATGTTGAAGACCATCCTCAAAATTCATTCAGGGGAAGCAAACTAGGCAATTGCTTATTTGGTGTGGTTTAGGAGGTACAGAAAAACCCATCCAGGTTGGGGTCTTTCCCAACAATGGCCTAAGAGCCCACCAAGACGCCATAAATGAAGGTTTTCAAGCTTTCATTTTCCAATTTCAAAATTACCTTTGAAAAGTCCTGATGGGAGGAGAGGAACGGTCTTCTGGCCAAATCCTGGTGTCCTGATGTACTCAGCTGGCCCTCCCTCTCATGGCAGGCTGCCCATCTGGAGTAGTGGGGGAAGATCTCTGGCACTGGGGTCCATGCAGACCTGGGGGATGGGGAGTGTATCAGACTCAGCAGGGTGAACACCTAGGGAGCAGGAGAAGGGCACAGGAGCTTAGAGAGCAGGTTGGGGGGTGGCAGGGGGCAGCAAAGGTCATTGTGCTGATTTAGAACCCAGCATCAGCCTTTCAAATCCCCAACCCAAGAGGGAAAGCTATTGATAGAGCTACTAGAAATCTAATCTGATCAATATTTGGAAGGTATCACCGGAGAAGAAACTAAGGTTTATGGTATAGGTAATCAAATTCCACAAAGAAGTTAACAGATAAATCTACCAACACAGACAATTCTCAGATAACAATGTGTCCCTGGGTCTCCATTTCTGTCCCCTCCTTTTCCAATCACAGCCATTCAGGTTTGCCCCAATGGGACTCCTACAGGCAGAGGTTTAGGGCCATAGAAAAGTTTCAACATAAGGCAAGATTATGTTAACTGTAATCCCCAGGGCAACCACTAACAAAACAACTGAAAAATGTATAAAACATGAACAACAGATTAAAATTGTATGCTAGAAACTAACACAAAAGAAGGCAAAATGGAGGAATAAAGGAACACAAAAGACATAAGATCCATAAGGAAAAAAGGCAAAATGGCAGACATAAATTCTGTCTTATCAGTAGTTACACTAAATGGTCTAAACGCTCCAATCCAAAGGCAGAAATTGGTACAATGGATAAATAACATATGCTGTTAGAAGAGCACCAAAACAGAATCAAAAAGAATAAAATACTTATGAATAAATTTAACGAGATATACAAGATTTGTACGTTGAAAACTACCAATATATCATTACAAGAAATTAAAAACTAAGTAAACAGAAAAGACATCCTGTGCTCATGGGTTGGAAGACAATATTGTTAAGGCAGCCATACTCCCCAAATTGGTCTTCAGATTCAATGCACTCTCCATTAAATTCTAAGCTTTCTTTTTTGCAGAAATTGACAAGCAGTTCTTAAAATTCATACAGAAATCCAAGACACCTCACATAGCCAAAAGAACCTTGAAAAAGAAAAGCAAAGTTGGAGAATTCACACTTTTGGATGTCCAAAAGAAAACCGCTATTGTAATCAAGAGAGTATGATACTGGCCTAAGGAAAGACATAGAGATCAATGGCTTAGAACTGACAGTCCAGAAATAAACCCATACATTTATGGTTAATTGATTTTCGCCAAGAGTGCTATGACAATCCAGAGGGTAAATGATGATAGGCTTTTCAACAAATGATACTGACATTCAGAAAATGAATCTCTACACAGACCTTACAACTTTCACAAAAATTAACTCAAAATGGATTGTACACCTAAATGTAAGAGCAAAAATTGTAAAACTCTTAGAAGAAAGCATAGGAGTAAATCCTTGTGACCTTAGATTATGTACTAGTTTCTTAGATATGTCACCAAAAGCACAAACAACAAAAGAAAAGTTAGGTAAACTGAGACTCCATCAAAAGTTTAAAGTTTTGTGTGTTATAGAGCACCATCAATAAAGTTAAATCAACCCACAGAAAGGGAGAAAACGTATACAAACCATGTATCTGATAAGAACTTTGTATCCAGATTATATAAAGAACACATTCAAATCAACAATAAAAAGACAAATAACCCAAATAAAAAATGGGCAAAAGATCGGAATAGACATTTCTCCAAAAAAGATATCCAAATGTCCAATAAGCACATTTAAAAATGTTCAACATGATTATTCAATTATGGAAATGCAAATCAAAACCATAATGAGATACCACGTCACACCCACTAGGATGACTAGAATCAAAGACAGAAGATAACAAGCATGGGTGTGGGTGTGGAGAATTCTGAACACTTACACATTGCTACTGGAAACTAAAGTGGCGCAGCTGCTTTGGGAAATAGTTTGGCAGCTCCTCATAGGGTTAAACACAAAGTCACATATGGCCCAGCAATTCCACATCTAGGTATGCGCCCGAGAGGATGGAAAACACATGTCCACAAACAACCTGTACATGGATGTTCATAGCAGCAGTATTCAAAATAGCCAAAAAGTGGAAACAACTCCAATGTCCATCAACTGGTGAATGTGAAAACAAGATGTGGTATGTCCACAGAACGGATTTGAAATGCTACAATAAGGATGAACTATGAATATATCATGCTAAGTAAAAAAAAAAAAAAAAAAAAAAAGTCAGACCAAAAAGGCTACAAACTGCAAGAAAACATGTATATGGAATATCCAGAACAGGTAAATCCAGAGGGACAGAAAGTAGATTCATGGTTTCCAGGGCTTTGAGTCAAGGCAGAGTAAGGAGACACAGCTATTGGATCAGGGATTTGGGAGGGAACTGAAAATGTTCTGGAATTAGATGATGGTGATGCTTGTACAACTCTGTGAATATCCTGAAAACCCCTGAATTTTATACTTCAAAATGATGAATTTTATACTATATGAATTACATCTCAATGAAACTATTATTAAAAAAGAAATATATCAACAGAAAAAATGTAAAGGCATAATAACTCCAGAATTTCCCAAGTTTCTCTCTCCTCAAGTACAGCATCTGCTCATCAGAAATGCAACACCAGCATCTGAACTTGGCTTATTTTTAGGCGGCTATGGTCAGGAAGCAAAGAACAAAATCAATTCTGTCTTTCTATTCACTTCAAAGTAGGGCATCCGAGAGCAGCAGATGTTTCCATCTGAGTAGACGTGAGATACATCCCAATGGACAAACTCACATCTCCTCTGGAGCTAGTCCTTCCTCCCTGGACTTTTACTAAAATGGCAAGCTTTGCCCACGTGTGACCTGAGCAAGTGAGTTTTCCTGCAATACTCCTGACCAGCTCCCAAAGTCTACAGCCTTCCATGTGGAGGCTGAAAGCTCTGAGCTACCCCGCCCGTCACCTGGTCCCTGCACAGAGCAACCCTGTCCACCTGCAGGAAGCTCCTCCTCTGCCCTGAAGCATCAAGGTACCAACTTCAGAAAATATGACCCTGTGTTTTGCACATCTTTTCCCTGCCTGTGCTTGGCAATCAATAAGAACCCTTCAAACAAAAGATAATACAAAAGTCTGCTTTACTACAGGTTTCTGCCATGTTTCCCAGGTACGAAGAGCCAGTAAATAGAACTATAATCTTCAGCAAGAAAGAAAAGCTCTCGGTGAGCTGGTGCAGTGGCAACAGAAGACTTTTAGCTGCATTAGAAAAAGGTTCATGAAAAGAGGCTGCACGCAGAGCTCTCTGCCCGGAGGCCGCGCTGTGAGCCTGTGGGTTTTCAGGCTGCCAGCAGGTCGGAAAACCCCTGCCCACCTTCCAGAGCCCCAGTCTCGGGGCTGCCTTACGCTGGCATTGCCTGGGCTCCACAAACAGGCAGGGGTTAAAGTATGAAAGTGCTGCAGCGTTTCCCACGGTGGTTCTTCAATCACATGTTTCGTGGAAGTGGTGGCCACCTCCAGCCTTGGCTCGATCCTCCAGGTATGAAACATTGCCCTTCACAGAGCTCTGCTTACAAAGCTGCACAGATTGTGATCGGTCAGTCCCCATCCTAGGTCCCCACAAGCCCTGCTATTTTTAGTGCTGGTGCTGCAGAGAACAGGGAATATATGTACTGGGTTTTAGCAGAAACACCAATAGTAAACATTTATCCATTATTAACCTTTTTTTGCACTCCTAGCATCTGCTGAGATGCTGGGTAGGAATGATACAAAAATGGATCTGGCATGATCCTGCTCTCAAGGAGATCAGACTTGATGGGAACTTTTATGCCCATGCATTACTCTCCTGGCTGATTAAACATAAAAAAAACGTTACTTTTTGTCATTGGAAGCAAATATGACACACCACAGCCTAGGACCAGGCTTCTTGTTTCCTAAGTCTGTGCTCCTCTGGAATCTCAATTTCATTCCAATATAAATTTAATAAATTCACCCTTTTATAGGAGCAGGGATGCTACAACAAATAACAAAGGTCTCAACTGTTTGGGATAACCTGAGAAAGCCAACCTGGTACAAAAATACGCATTAAAGAAATTATTTCACCAATTGTATGTACATCAATATAAAAATGGGTCCTATTAGTGAGTTATATATAAGATTATTCCTTGTTAAATTAATTCACCAAACAAAGAACAGCTGGAATCACTAAAATAATCAGGCTTATAAGGAAAAAACTGGGGGAATTCCCTGGCGGTCCAGTGATTAAGACTCTGAGCTTCCACTGAAGGGGACACAGGTTCGATCCCTATTTGGGGAACAAAGATCCTGCATGCTGTGCCTCATGGCACGGCCAAAAAAAAACAAAAACAAAAGAAAAAACTGGGGTTAGGGATAACCACTCAAAACCTTCAGAATTTCATAATACATATACACACACCCACATATATATATGTGTGTATATATATATATATGTATATACACACACATATATATATATATACACACACACACACACACATACTGAAGGATTGCTTGGCCCTGCTGAGGGAGCACTGTGGTCAGATCTAGGGTGGCAGGGGGCCAGGCGGAGCACTCCCCCACCTCCGCACAGCAGCTCAGTTGCAGGCACACAGTAGCAGGAAAATGGACTTAGCCAAAAATGGGTTTTGCCAGGTGATTACGTAAGTGGGGAAAAGGGCCACATTTCAGAAAGAAGAGGATTGAAGACAGAAGGGTGGCAGTGAACACTGAAAAGAATGTAGGGCTGACGATCCTGTGGGGATGAGGTATTTCTGAAGACCAGGAGCAAAAGGATTAGCTGCAATGAGGAACGACAGTGATCAGAGTGGGTGCTGGATGTCAGGTGTCAGAATAACCAGGTATCACTTTGGGAACGGGCAGATGACAGAATGTGTCACAGCACTCTTTGCAAGATAAAAACTGGAAAGTGACTTAAATGTCCATCAAAAGGGACAAGCTGAATAAATAAGATGGTGTCTGTCATGTAAGTGAAGAAGGAGCTGGACCTGCAGTCACTAGTACGAAGAGATGTCTAAGACATAACAGCAAATACAAAGGCATAATACATAACAATGTGTATAATAATCCCATTCACAAACCTAAGTTTTAGTTATACACTCACACACACAAAATTTTTCTAGAAGAATGTAGAAAAAAAAGTTAGTAATCACTTTATACTAAAGAGAATTTTACTCTTCATTTTATTCCTAATTAAACTTTTTTTTTTACTTTCTACATTTATAACTCTAAGTTTTTAGAACTAAAGATTTTTGATGTAGTCTATTACCCGTGAGATGCTACACATTGAGAAAAAGTAGTTATTTTTCTATGGCTTCACACAGGATCTCATACTGCAAACTGAATTAAAATCCCACGAAAAGCCCCATTGCTTTGCATTCCAGGCTCCCTGAAGCAAATCCTTACAGCGGGACCGGCTCTGCCATGGGCACAGGGATTAGAGTTAGTGGAGGCTCTTCCTTCTTCCTGTCTGTCTCTACACTGAATGGACATTGAGACTCAACTGGTTATCAGCACAGACTCCAGCCCACAGAGTGAGATCCTCCCACTTACCTACAATTCCATACACACAAGTCCTCAAAAGAGATCCAAAGGCAGTCCCTCTACCTGTCCCCAATCTTTCAATTTCCAAATCAAGAACTGTCTTTTAGTTGCTGCTGGGCTTGAAAGTTCCTAATTCAAAAATCCGTGTAGTTCTACTCGGCTCAGCTTCTGTGGCCACAGCAAGTGGAGGTTTTCGTATGTGCAATTTGTTTGACTCTGAGATGAATAGAGGTCTTGTCTGGCGTGTATAAAGCCATCTCTGTCTACGGCCATTGTATACTAATACCATCACACACTGGAGGACAGACGGCCCCACAGCCATCCCTCTGGAGTCGTCCTGCAGTTAGTTATTTCACATTTGTCTTCTCTGGGGGAAAATAAAACACGGTCTTCAGCAATGGAGATATTTGTCAAATTATAGCTATGGAACAGATTCATTGGCTCCTTAACTATCAATTAATTAAATGATTTCCAATTCTCTTGTTGTTATAAAAGGCATTTGGCTAATACGATCATCCTTCCTGATTCTAAGAAATGACTCATAAAAACGAAGCTAATTCTTAGGTTTAAACCTGCTCACAAAGAGCAGATTGATCTACCCAACTGGATACTGAATTAGGCATAGATTAAGCAGCTTGTTATAGTAGAGGCATTACCACAGGAAAGAATGCTTTATTTAGAAGGGTGAGATAAAACACACACCAACTTTAAGAACTTAGAAAATAACTCCTTTGACTATGTAGCTCTGAAAAGGAGAAAGGTAGATCTTTATGTGCTGATAAAGAAAAATCCAAAATAAGTAGAACAAAAGCAATATGCAGCATTTCCCACTTAAAAAGGGAGGTGAGAGGGACTGGTGTGGAAGTATATAAGAAACTGATAGTAGGTGCATCTGGTTCAGAAGATTAAAAGCCTGGGGCAGAAAGAAGAATTGCTTTGTACTGTAAAAGTTTTTATACTGTCAGACTTTTGAATTTTTAATGTGCTATATATAATTTTTATTGAGGTCAAATTCACATAACATAGAATTAACCATTTTAAAGTTAACAGTTCAGTGCATTCAGTGCACTCACAATGTTGTACAAGCAGAACCTCAATCAAGTTCCAAGATAGTCCCATCACCCCAAAATAGAACCCATTACCCACTAAGCAGTTAATCTCCACTCTCACTCCAACCGGTCCCTGGCAACCAGAAATTGGCTTTCTGTCTCCATGGTTTTACCTATTCTGGGAACTTCATACAAAAGGAATAATACAATATGTGACACTGTGTCTGGGTTCTTTTTTGCATTTCATTTTTAAAAACTAAAATTTAAATACAATATTTCCTGGAAAAATTCCATTCAAGTCATTCATTACGTTTTTCAAAAATATTTAAATGCCTAATATATGTAAATTCATTATATCATGTCCCATAAATGACAGAACAATGAAATTAGCCATGAAAAGATTATTCAGCTAATTATGTTCCACTTCAAAGGGCAAAAGGTTATCAGCCTACTGAAGAAAAGTTTGAACACCTACCCTATCCAGAATATCCTGCAAAGTATCATGAGTAATTTAGAAGAAAGAGAAGGTTTAGATTCAAAGCTGGAAGGGAACAGAGGTTTCATTCACTTATAGGTTAAAAAGTCAAGGCCCAGACCCACAAAGTTTCCCAGCGTCACACCGCAGTTCTGAGTGCCCTGGTTTCCATTGATATACTCTCCAGTCTCACAGCCAACGCCTTCACAAGGTTTGTTATTGAACAAAGGAGAGTAAGGCAGAATAGCACATGTGGGCAGAAAACTGTGAGGGTGGAGACCTGAGGTTTCAGCTCTGACACATAAAGAGCTGTCACTCTCATTCTCACATGAAAGGGCTGTACAAACCCACAATCAGAAACTTCTTGGACCCATCAGAAAACTGAGGGCACAGGGCAAACCAATCCCCTGAAATCTGGAGAGGTCACAAAGTCACAGCCAAGATCTGTTCACCAGAAGGAGAATCCTCTAGGCCATAACAGATAGGATCACCTACATGGTAATTTTCATGAATTGCTAGAGGTTGAGTATGAACTAGACTGAGTGAGAAAGAAACTACTAGGGGCCACAGTCTTGAGGAGGCCCCCATGCTTTGGTGAGTTTGACCTCTAGGAATCCCACCAGATTCTCACAGTGAAGAACCAAGAAAATTCACTCCTGGTTCTAGCTTGGAGAGACGGGAAGAGTAACCAATTGAAATATGCCCAGACGGTCTACACAACACAGGCCCATTCTGAAGCCCTCACCTAACCTGAAGAACAGCAATCACTCCACTCCAGTCCTGTCTCACCCAAGGAGGAGCAAAATAGCTAAGAAACTCTTGTGAAGAACACAGCCCAGGTACACTGTCCTGCTGAAAGACTGAGGCTTAATGTTGAGAGTATAGAATGCTCCCCTGCCTCTCAACTTACAGCCCCATTAACTGGGCACCAGTATGGTAACAGTGAATTACAGGTGAGAGGGCTGCAGGAAACAAATACTCTCTAATGATGAGTTCCTAGGAAAGTTCTTAGGAAACCGCAAAGACGTCATGGAAGACGAAAAAGTTCACAAGAGGAATTTGAAGCCTCTGGCACCTACAGCTACAGCACACATTAAACACAGCTCAGCTCCTACCAACATTAACATAAAACCTCACCCTAAAGGCTTTCTACCTTAGTTCCTACTAACAAATACATCATGCTCAGCTATCAACAAAAACCCCACAAAGCATACCATATGCAAGAGAAATTGCAATCTGAAGAGACAAAGCAAACATCAAGCCCAGACCCAGACATGACACAGATACTGGAATTATCACACAGGGGATTAAAATAGCTATCGGTTAATACAATAAAGGTTCTTTTGGGCAGCGTAGACAAAACACAAAGCCAATGGGTTATGTGGACTGAAAAAAATGCACAACCTAAAAGTTGAGAACTATGTTTTATTTGGAGGATTTTCTGAGGACTTAAGCCTGGGAGACAGCCTCTCAAATCGCTCTGAGGGACTGCTCTGAAGAGGTAAGGGAGGAACCAGGATTCATAGGAGTTTTGCAACAAAAACCGGGTCTTCATTACATTAAAAGATTACAGTTAATTAAAGAAAAAACAGACATCTCAAGTTAATGAATTTAGTGCTTTTCTATGTATGGGAAGATGTAAGAGTCTGGACTCATTAAAACCATTCCTTTGATGTGCACCTCAGCTATCTGGGCCAGTGTCCTACTTTTCTCCACCCTAAATCCCCTCAGGGTACACAGTTGGTGGTGGCTGCAGTGGCTGATGGCTTGATGTCCACAACATGCTTTGTTTACTGATGTGGCAGGTGACATTTTTCATCCACAGTTATGTAAACATAAAGATGGAATTTTTTTTAAAGAATCAAAGGAAATGCTAGAAAACAAAACATTGTAAAGGATGAAGAATGCCTTAGTCAGGTTCATCAACAGAGTAAGCACAGTGAAGAGAAAAGTCAGTGAGCTTGAAGATAGGTAAAAGAAAGTTCCCAAACTAAAATGCAAACCAAAAAGAAAGAAAGAAAGAATGAAAGAAAGAGAGAGAGAGAGAAAGAAAGAAAGAAAGAGAGGGAGGGAGGGAAGGAGGGAGGGAGGGAGGAAGGAAGAAGGAAGGAAGGAAGGAAGGAAGGAAGAGAACATCCAAGAACTGTAGGAAAATTTCAAATTTCAACAGTAGGAAAGTTCCCAAACTGAAATGCAAACAGAAATAAATAAATAAATAGATAAATAGATAAATAAATAAATAAAAGAACATTCAAGAACTGTAGGAAATTTTCAATATACATACTGACATATGCATATGTCAGATATGACATATACATAATTAGAACACCAGAAAAAGAAAAAAAGAGGAAAATATTTGAAGCAAGCATGGCTGAGAATTTTCCAAAATCAATTACAGACACCAAACCACAGATTCAGGAAGCTCAGAGAACATTAAATAGGAGAAATACCAAAATATGTACTCCTAGGCATACCATACTCAGTTGCACAAATCAAATACCAATTGAAAATCTTGAAAGAAACCAGAAATGAAGGAGAAAAACACTGTACCTATAGAGGAGCAGGAATAAGAAAGTAGATCTGACTTCTCTACAGAAACCATACAAGCAAGAAAGTGGAGTGAACTATTTAAAATGTTGAAAGAAAGCCACTACCAAACTAAAATTGTATTTCCAGGAAAACTATCCCTCAAAAATGAAGGAAAAATAAACACTTCTTCAGACAAGCAAAAATTGAGGGAATCTACCCAAAAAATGTAAAGTTCTTCAGAGAGAAAGAAAATAAGTCAGAAACACAGATCAACATAAACACAGGGAAAGAGTTAGAGAGAAAATAAATGAAGGTAAAATATAATGTTTCATTTTTTAATTTTCTTAATTGATCTAAAAGAAAATTATTTAAAGCAGGAATAGCAACAGTACATTGGGTGACTACAGAATATGGATAAGGGAAAAGAATGACAGTGAAGTCATAAGGGCAGGGAGAGAAGAATCAGGAATACTTGCTATAGGCACCTTTCCTACATAGCAAGTGGTATAGTGTTATCTGAAAGTGGACTTAGTTTAGTAAAATATGCATATTGAATACATACATATATAGATAGATAGATAGATAGATAGATAGCAAACTCTAGGACAACCACTGACAAAGGTTAAAAATAAGTATAACTGATATGCCAATAGAGGAGATAAAATAGAATGATATAAAATACTCAAAACCAGAGAAGTCAGAAAAAGGGGGAGAAAAAAACAAAGAACAGATGTCATGAATAGAAAACAATTTCAACTATGGTAGGTATTAATCCAACTATATCAACAATCACTTTAAGTGTGAACAGTCTAACTGTACCAGTTAAAAGTCAGAGATTTTCAGAGTGGATAAAATAGCAAGACTTAACTATATGTTGTCTAAAGAAACCTACTTTAAATAAAAAGACTCCGGTTAAAAATAAAGGAATGGAGAAAGACATAACATGTTAATGATAAAGAAAAGAAAGCTGGAGTAGCTATGTTAATTTCAAACAAAGCAGACCTCAGACCAAGGAAAATCATCAGGGATAAAGAAGGACACTACATAACAATAAAGGAGTCAATTCTCCAAGAAGACATAAAAATACTAAACGTGTATGCACCTAACAACATAGTGGCAACATACAGACACAAAAACTGACAGACCTGCAAGGAGAAATACACAAACCCACTATTATGGTTACAGGCTTCCCCACTCCTTTCAGCAACGGACAGATTCAGCAAGAAGAAATGCAGTTAGTACACAGCTGACCTGAACAGCACTAAACAATCAACTTGATTTATTTGACACAAAGGATATTCCATCCAACAACAGCAGAATACACATTCTTCTAGTTCATATGGAGCACTCTAGGCCATAAAACACATTTTAACAAATTAACAAAAACAACAAAAATCATACCAATTATGCTTTCACATCACAATGGAATTAAATTGGGAGTCAATAACAGAAAGATAGCTAGAAAATCCCCAACTATCTGGAGATTAAACAGCACACTTCTAAATAACACATGGACCAAAGAAGAAGTCTCAAGAGAAACTAACAATATTTTGAACTGAATGAAAATTAAAATATAACTTATCAAGATGAGCAGAATGTAGCAAACACAGTGCTTACAGGGAAATTTATAGCATTAAATGCCTATATGCCAGAAGAAGAAAGATCTAAAACCAATAATCAAAGCTTCCTCTTTAGAAAACTAGAGTAAAGAGAGCACCTTAGGCCTAAAACAAGCAGAAGAAAAGACATCATAAAAACTGGAGCAAAAATCAATGAAATCATAAACAGAGAAAAGCAACAAAACCAAGAGCTGATTCTTTGAAAGATCAATAAAATTGATAAACATCTAGCTAGGCTAAAATTGTGATGGTTAAGATGGTACATAAAACATAAGGAGTGTGAGCTTTCAATAAGAAATGCACGTAGGACTAACCTCAGCCCATAGCCTGTATTTGCCGTGTCTACCAGCAATGCAGTGGTTTAGGACATTTTCACTGAAAATTTAAAGCAAAACAACAATCAAAAGAGAAAAATAAGGAAAGGAAGAAATGTGGCATTATTTCATTTAGACTGTTCTCAACAGAAACAGCTGAAAAGCTAGAGAAAATAACAGCCTTGATGGGTCTAATACTTTCCATTTTTGTGGACCAGAAGGGCAGTATTGTATCCAACGTGCTTCCCAGATGGAATCTGAGTGCATTTAGAGGCAGTATTTGTCCAAGTTCCCAGACCCCTCACCACTTCCTCACATCTCATACCTGGCTGCCCCCGTCCCTGTGGAATTCTGCAGACTTATTCGTGACTCTGCCTTTTGGATAGAGCTTAAAGGCTTTTCTTCAGGTTTTCTCATTGGCGATTTATGAAATCCTCAGAGGAGCCCCGGAAAAGAAGTAGCCCTAGTACTAGGCTCACTTTTTAGGTGAATAAAATGGGACCGTTTACAGAGAGGTTAAAGGTCTTTGCGGAAGTGACCGATGAGATGTGAAGTCTGGGGCAGTATTCTGAGCCACCGGGCCTGTGGTCCTGCTGCGTTCGGCTCAGGCAGTGACCATAACCAGAGGGCTAGGAGGTGCCCGGACTTCACCGGGCGAGTCATGGCTCTGACATGAACTGTCACTGCTGGGATGCAGGGGCATTAGCTACAAGCAAGCCTGAAAGAGCCCCCTTTCGGGAAAAATGTCAGTGTTTGTATTGCTTTATCTTGTTTAACAGGAGGGGTGTCTACTAGTTTACATTCATTTCTCTTCAAGCCCTGGCAGCAGAACGTCCACTTGAGACACAGGGTTATTTGCTGAAATATATTTGTTGTACATGAAATAATAAAATTTTGGGGGGGGGGGAGTGCAGAATTTATAATTAAACATTTTTAAACTGAAATAATTCCACTATAAAATTAAACAGAACCACAATTTAAAAAATCAAAAATAGAAAAAAATGTCCCAATCCTTGTGAGTTAGGATTTCCTTTCTGTAGTATATTTTCCATCTCTGTACACATATCATGCATACAATTCAGTCTCATAATTGTTTTCAGTTAATGATATATTTTAAACATTTTCCCATGACCATAATCTCTAAAAATCTTACCAAATAAGAGCGGGATATTTGCTTATCCATATTTAGATGTTTGCCATTTGGGGCTATTATTAAAAACACACAAAGAAACAAATGAAGAGCATTTGGGCCTAAAGCACTTCTTTTTCTCCAGATTTAGTATCATTTCCTTGAGCAAAATTCTCCAAAGTGCAACTGTCTGAAGTAATCGTGCGGTTACAAATAAAAATCATGCATTTATCCTTCAGTCATCCCTTCCCCCAGATTAGACCTAGAAATTCATTCTTCCTGCTGAGGCAACATGATTTATATTTAAACGCTCCCTGCTCTGCAGCAGGGCTCACTTCATCATATTAGCAAATGTTCCCTGTAGCTAACTTATCTTAGGATTGCTTTTCAATTAAAAAAAATTTTAACCCAGAAATTTTGTATCTTACTACCCAAGGTATTTATTATCACATAATGGTAGTTACACTGTAACTAGACTGATTTCTAGATAAGCAGTGTGGTATAAAGTACATAGGGTCCATGGAAGGAAAGATCCACACACAATCTAAGCTAAAATGATACAAACTACATTTGCAGCTTCTAGATGATTATTTTTAATAGCAGTTCATCTAAGGGTTTTTGTCACGTGGGGTCAGTTTATAAATGTCAGTGGTTTTAAAAACTACCATATGGTAGTGTTTCAGAAAAAAGAGAAAACTTTTAAACCTTCAGGCAGTATCTTAATGTCCCTTATTTATTTATGTTTTTAACGTACTGAATTGCGATAAAAGTTTAGCACACTGAAGCTGGGTGTAAAAGACCCTGTGCTGGGAATTCAAAAATGAGTGATAGGCCTGGCCTGCCATTTAGCGAGGAGAGTGTGACAAATAAATGGGGAAGTCTGAATCTCAGAAGGCAAAAGCATGGAGAGCAGTGCTTACCTCAGGGATGTTTTACTCCCAGAGGCCCCACCATGAATCATGTCAAACACTAAAAAGTACCCTCATTTCTGGTTAAATATGATTTTCTATATAACTGTGTCTTAACTCTCAGCTGACTAAATGACAGTTATATTTTGTTGACATAACACGACATGGGTGTTACCATCAATTTTGGCTTTTCAGGTTTTGGGCTTCTTTTTGTTTCTTGTTTTTTTTTTTTTTTTTTTTTTTTTTTTAATACTTTGGAGCTAATACTTGTTTCCAGGATTTTAAAATACTCAATTTTGCAAAGCTCGCAGGCCCCAGGCACTGTGCCTGCTGTGATCGGGAGTAAAAGGATGCTGACTCAACTCCGTGTCATCCACAAAATGCCAGGGCAGTTCAGGGCCAGGATGAGGTCCAAAGGGGCCACGCAGAGCTCCCGGGAACCGGCAGGAGGAGAAGCAGCTGGTGAGCCAGGATGACCACAGGAGAAGGCAGGGTGCCGAGTCAGGAAAACGGAGGTGAGCCTGGGATGCAGGGAAAAGCAGGTGATGTGGAGGCAGAGGTATCCTGGGTCGCCCTGGGCCATGGCAGTGTGTCCAGTGACTGCAGGGAATACAGCCAGCCAAGGACAGCAGGCCAGAGAATGGAAAGGGCAGGCGAAAGAAACACATCTCAAAGATGCAGGGGAAAAAAAGCTGGCAGATCTGAAAGCGGGGATGCAAACAAGGCAGGCACCGTTGCCGGGAATGAGGACAACAGCTTTCTGGAGGTCGGCTAGAGAAGGGTGCCTGGGTGAGTGGCTGATCAGCTGGAGAAAACACTCTAGAACATCTTAGGTGAGATGTGTGGACTCAGGCCAGGCACAGGTGGCAAGATTTACCAAGAGGGGACATGTGTGGGAGAGGATTCTCTCAACCAGTCTCCACTGGGCATCTAGTGGTGGAGGACTGGTGGATGCACTTGACCTGATCCTCGACAGCGGGGGGCCAGAAGCCGATGTCCCAGGGCAAGGCAGGTGGACACTGTGAGCCACGGGGGACTTGGGAGAGAAAACCAGGAGGGCTTGTGGCTATTAACCCGAGGCCGGAAGTTGACAGTGGAGGCAGATTTCAATGATCAAGGAGCTTTGTAAAGAAAAATGTTCCTCTAAGGCGAGCCCCTCCTTTTACACATTAAACATAAAAGTCCACGGACCTGCATCTGAATTGGTACTGAATGGACCCAGTGGAATGCTTGAATCTGAGTAGCGAAGGCTGCCGAGAAGAGGATGGGCGGAGCTGGGCAGGAATCTCAAGCATCCAGGACTAAACTCAAGAGAGCCATCCAGTGACAGTAAACCAGACACAAGTCAGGCCCAGACCTGCTCCTGGCCGGCCCCACCGGTGCCGAGTCCCCGGGTGGCCAGGTTCTAGAAGGGGGCAGGGCTGGGCTGGTCACAAGGTCTGTCAGCTGAAAAAGAAACTCACCCCTCCAAGTCCCTTTGGACCATCAGTCCAAGGAAATATCAGGAGAGCTGCATCGGTAATTTTAAACGTTCTGGTACCCACATTTAAAAAAAAATGTAAAAATAAGCAAAGGAAATTCATTTTAGTAATATATTTAACTCAATACAGCCAAACTAAAATCATTTCAACATGTAATCAACTTCAACGTTATTAATGAGATATCTTGCAATCTGTTTTTCACACTAGATCTTGGAAGCCAGATGCTTTCTACACTCAGGGCACAGTTCACGTGGGACCGGCCACAGTTCAAGGGCTCAGCAGCCCCACAGGGCCAGTGGCTGCTGCCTGGACAGCCCGGACCTCCACCCGCACTCCCCTCTGCCTGCCCTCCTTTGGTTTGCTCCTGCTGTACCAGGAAGAGTTCCCCAAAGAGAGGCCTTATCTGTCAGGCCCCAGAACACAACCCAAGGCCTCCAACCAGCGGCCCCCTTGGGCAGTCGAGCTGGTCCTCCTGGACAAAGGCTGGACCAGCTGCATGTGGCTGGGGAGAGGGAGAAAACAAGGTCACTATCAAGGAAGCATGGCTTCAAGCCAAAGGAAAAGAATCCTAGGAGTGATTAAAGTATTAACAGATAAGAACTGTTCCCGGCCACTCTGCTATAGGAAGGGTACATTCATTGAACGACAAACTGAAAACATTTCCGTCAGAGACTTATCACGTTTGCACATTCCACAGCCCAGGACCTGGCTTAGGGTGAGGGCTCAATAAATATTTATTGAGCATATTAAAAAGCAGGCACCTTACGTTGGAGCTATTTCACAAATAGGAGAAATGGAGAGTGAGCAGTGTTGCTATATGGAAATTCCTATGTGTCCCAAGTGGTTGTTTTTAGTGAAACTGCAATTTATAAAATTACAAAAGTTTACGAGATTGATACCTGTCCGTCCTGTTGATGACTGAACAGCACACCCTATCTTGTTCTAGAAACGCCTCACCAGTCCCCCCCGCCCCACCCCCCATGGCTCACCCTCACCGTCTATTCCTTAATCTGCCTTTCAACCTCCAGGACCAAAACCATTTTGCCAAGTGAATGAATGACGAGATTGTTTCTGGACTCGACTGTCTTTGAAGGAAAAAGACGCCTACTGAGTTCAACAAATATTTACTGGGCACCTACCGTGTCCCAGGCACCGTGTGCCAGGTGTTAGAGGGATACAGAAATGAACAAGACTGGACTGATTTCCTGGCCCTCATTGCACCCCGACCACAAATATCCACAGGAGATTCAGGTGTGCTTGCACTACACTGGCGAGACACCAAGAACATTTAAGCCACGTGCACAGTGGTCTGGATCTCATCCCATATGGATTCTTGCCTTTCAGAGAAGAGCAAGTGAGAGCAGCAAAGACATTGTATTAAATCACAGTCTAGCCACACACCACACCGGAAGCTCTGTCCTGTCCCATCCACTCGGCGATGCTCTCCCTGCTCCTGTGGTCTCTCACATTCTCAGCTTCTCTTACTCCCCGGAGGTGCCGTCCAGCCCAGTGAAATGAGACAGAAACAGAGGCAGCCGTGGTGCTTTTGGAAAGGGTGGTTTCCATGATAAAGAAAGACAAATGGATCTGACACCAGCTACCTAAACACGGGTGTGAGTGCAGCCTGGAGAGCCATCTGACCCCGGGGTCCAGGGCAACACAGTGCAGACACAGGGTTGTCAGAGCAGCTGAACCAAGGCCAGCCACCAGCCCCTTCCATGGCTTGTCACCGAGGACACAGGGAGTGTTGTGTTGCTGGCCAGACATACAGTAACATACAAGGACATATGCACATGTACTGCATGGCACTGGGAGATGTGTGTTATGGGCTGAACTGTGTCCCAGATATGCTGAACTCCTAGGTCCCAGCGTCTGGGAACATGACCTTATAAGGGTCTCTGAAGATGATCAGCAGAGTGGGTTCACCCCCAATATGACTGGTGATGAGCCATTTTGCCTGTCTGAGTCCATCCAGACTTCCCTAACAAAAATTCCACAGACTATGTGGCTTCTAAACAACAAACATCTATTCCTCACGGTTCTGGAGGCTGGGAGTCCAAGGACAAGGTGCCATCAGATCTGGTGTCTGGTGAGACCCATTTCTGGTTCACAGACAGCAGTCTTCACCATGTCCTCCCACAGAGAAGGGGCGAGGGAGCTCTCTGGGGTCTACTTTATCAATACAAGGGCACTAATCCCATTCATGAGGGTCCCACCCTCACGACCTCATCTAAACCTATCACCTTCCAAAGTCCCCACCTCCTAGCCACATCCCACTGGGGGTCAGGTTTCAACATACGAACTTGGAGGTCACACAAACCCTGGGTCTATAGCATCACACGTCTGCCTGAGGACAAGAGGGAAGTTAGGAAGGTCTCAGTGAGCAAGATTGGGAGCAGCAGGGAGAATAAACATGGAAACAGAGGCAATTTCTTAGGGTCCCACGAGCTGAAGGACTAAAGATCCCGTTTTTCTTCTTTCTCATACATCGAGCCCACCCACCGCTCTACCTCCCACTATCTCAGGCTAACACTTCAGCAGGACATAAAGAAGAAAGAAGAAGAAGCAACTGCGATCCCAGCAGGGACAGCCAGCTCTGTCTGGTCCACACCAGCACTGGCGCTGCCTCACCCCTGACAAGCGATTAGGAAGAAATATACAGTTTCCGCCAACAAATTCGGCTCCCGAGGCGCCAGCTCTGAAAGCCTTCGGGAAGCTCTTTGTATTCCATTGTCCTAGGACTGTTATGAGCCATGCACGTGGTACCAAGAAGTACCGTGTGGCAATCAGGGTGTCAGGAAAAATCAACTTATGGGACTGTTTGTTTCTTTATGTTCTTAATGGCATAACCAACAGCCAGCCCCCCAGGGTGTCTGCAAGCCTTCCCACTTCCCAGAGCAAAGCTGCTCTGGGAACACACAGCCTACAAGATGCTCTTGAATGCAAACTGGCCCCATGCACCAAAGCAGAGGGGAAGGCACTTGAAAAACAGACTCCTCGGGGACAGAGAAGACACTCACCACTATGGATTATCTTACATGCCCTGTAGGTACAGAACCTCTAACAGCTCCGTTCTTCCGTGTGACTCGAGAGTCCCCACCACGTTCACCTGGCAAACACTCCAGGAACCCTGTTCACCTCTTTACCTAGAGCACCTCTGTCTCCCATTAGAAAGATCCAGACTCATGAGGCTGATGGAGC
Source organism: Hyperoodon ampullatus (assembly GCF_949752795.1). Taxonomy (NCBI): domain Eukaryota; kingdom Metazoa; phylum Chordata; class Mammalia; order Artiodactyla; family Ziphiidae; genus Hyperoodon; species Hyperoodon ampullatus. The sequence goes on from NC_136928.1 coordinate 84,188,297, forward strand.
CTCACCCTCAGCCACGGGTCCCCGACATCCTCATGAACACATCCTCCAGTGCCCTGCTCTGTGGCCTGACCTCCCCAAAGAGAAAGCATCTCTCAATTTGCTCAGATATTGCTGGAGAACAGAATGTGAACCCTGATCCCATCTCCTTGTCGATAACCTGCCTCAGGTTCCCTTTTGAACCAGGTTTCTCTATCTTGGATTCAATCACAGAGCAAAAATTCATTTAGAGAGAGCACGATAGGCACTGAGGGAATGCAAACATGAAGAAGTTCTTACCCTTGCAGAGCTTATAATTTAGTAAAAGAAATGATAAAGTTACAGAAAAATTAGATTAGAGAGGTTTAAGTGCAATTACAGGTTCTGAAAAAATGTTGCTGTGGAAACACCTGGTAGAGAAGAGGCTCCCTCCCAGCTGACGGGAGAAAGAAGAGGCTGGGGCCTGGAAGGAAAGGGGCCTGGCTGGAGCCCCAGGGCTGCCACTCCGTCCTCTCTGCTCCGCGCCTGCATTTTCTCATCTGCAAGACGCCAGTTCTGGAGGAGTCCGCCTCCACGGCTCCCACGGTGATGACCCCACAGCTTTAAGAAAAAGGCAACATGTGTGCGAAGCCTGGAAGGATCATTAGGCATTTGGCACGTGGAGGTGGTGGGAGAATGTTCCAGGGCCTACGTGTGGAAGCTGCGGACAGATCAGCCTGGAAAGACGGGCTGGAACCAAGTGGGGAAGAATCTCAGAAGCTCGATCCAGGGGCACATGCGTGACTTAACATGCAACGCTGTCTCAGCAGGAAAGTGACAAGAGGTCAGTGGTGAGCCTGGAGGCGGACACCACTGGGAACCACAAAAGTCGGCCCGGGAAAGTGAAACAATATCTGCATGACTCTGGCCTCAGAACACCTACTGAAGAGACTGTTCTACCTTGAGGTCAAAGAGGCCCCTAACGTAGAGGTCTGCACACTGTCCACCCATGAGCAGGGCAGGGGAAAGCAGCCTCTCTGCCCAGGAGACTGCTCTTCCTGTAGGCTGTGTGGGCAAGCCTTCCCGCGGACTGGGCAGCAAGGGGTGGCCAGCGGGGCTGTTCTGGAACGTGGGAGCGCCTGCAGACCTGCCAGCTACAGGGGACAAGCAGGGAGGGGATGCACACACCACCTGCCCCTGGCCAGGTACCACGTCCCAGATGCAGAGACAGACCGTCAAGGAACGGCTTCCTGGCTACCTGCGTGGCTAGCGGGTCAGGGGAAGTCCGAAAGGCATTCTGTTCTCCTTCGATGCAGCCTGCACAGCCCACCGCCCTCCAAACCACCTTTAAACGCTGCCACCTCAACATCAAACATGCTCTGTTTCAAAGGACTGTTTGAAAACTGACCCTTTGGAGGCCCAAACATGTCCCACGTCAACCATATCATAGGTTCCATCTGCTGGGTCTGGAACTCCCTGCCCCACCAGCTCTGCCCGGGTTCTTGCCTGCAGGGTGGAGCCGGCAGGCGCAGGGGTGACCCCAGTCTCACTGCCATCCTTCGCTGGGGCTCACTTCCAGCTCGGAGCTTCCCCACTGCAGGCCTGGCTGCCATCACCTGGGGAATCACAGCAGCCTTGCTCAGGTGACCCCGCAGACAGAGCGTGGCGACGCTGGGTTGTAAAAACCATGGCTGCTGCTGGGCTTCCTCTCATCTTCCCTGAAGCCTCTCTCCTCTACCAAGGAAACTGGGGGCGGGAAGGGAAAAGGAGGGAAGACTTCTAGGACAGGCTCCAAAACCAAAGAATGGAAGTCCCCCACACTGCTGGGATGGTCCAGAAGATTCCAGAAGTGAAAGCAGCGGCGTTGCACCCAGGAGCTTGGTTTGAACAGGGTTCAGAGATAGCCAGGCTACCCTCCAACAGGACAGGGGCTCAGCCCCACTGTGCCGGCCCAAAGTTCCCTTCCCACCCCAGGCAGTTTCTTGCTGTTCCCAGCCCCAGAATTTGACCCTGATCGTCTCATTCGCCTGGTTAACCGGGACTCATCCTTCAGGTCCTAGCCAGCATCAATGGCTCCAGCGGGCAGGCTGTTCACCACGCCCCACTGCATGGTGCACACCGACCCCAGCGCTAGAACAATCTGTGACTGGCTACCTTCCGCCCCCCAGACCGTAGCCTCCTCAAGGTCACGGGGGATATCCTTTTCCACAGGACTCTGAGTTCCATGTCAGCTTCAACATGTACCACGTACCTGGCCTTGGACACCACAACTTCTCCTTGTCCCTCTCACCTTGGTAGGTTGGGGACAGTAGAGATGCCTGTCCTACGGGCCAAGTGAGAACTGGGTCCGAGCACACAGAGCACTTCCTATCAGCACCTGGTGATGGAAAATGCTAAATGAGCACCTACTGTTCCCTGGCTCTCCAGGGAGCCAAACTCCAGGAGACTATAATATGTTGGTTGACATGCTTCTTCATGCTACCCAGGAACTTATTTTTTCTCTGTAACACTGCATCCAGCTTGTCCACTTGCTTCTCGGTGAAAGCCCTACTCTGTGTCTATCTATAGGCCATTCAGGAAACACAATCCGATTCAGGCTTTAGATTCCAGGAAAGAAGGACGATGCAGACTCTCACCACCAAGGAGCCACCCTCTTCGAAGCCCATCTCTCAACTTATCATCTTTGAGAAAAGCCACTGTTCCGAAAGCAAAAATATATATAATGTTTTTTCTTGCAAAATTCTTTAAAAATGGTTGCTTCGGCAATATTGATGCTCCTGGAAAAGACCTTTAAAGCAGCACATTTTTATATCTGGATCTTGGAAATCATTTAGACCAACACCTTAGTTTCACAGTTGAAGGAACTGGGGCCACACAGGGAGGTTAAGACACTTGCTCAAGGTCACAGAGCTGGGTCAGAAAGTTGTACAAGCTCTGCCTTTCAGCCCGAATCCCCAGCAGGTAGGTGAACAGTTGCTTCCATTTAATTTCTTCATCTAATTAAGAAAAGGTATTCATGTGTGTCAGTAATGCAGAAACAAAGGAGAGAGGAGGCTGGTTCCAGAAATGATTGCCTCACGTGACTTTTCCAGTCTTAAAGGAAAGAATCTTCAACTTAGTTCTCGGGTCTCCAAGGTAGGAAACTACCCAAGGGAACACGGGGAGGGTCCATCTTCCGTAGAAGCATTCCGTTCTACTCACAGCCTCGTGGCTGCTTCTGATCTTCCACACCCCAGGGATCCAGGGGAGGTCCTTATTGGCCAGATGCCCTGGAAGAGTCTGAGGGGCTCCAGACCACCAGACCCCAGGGCAGCTGACACGTCTTCATCCTCCCAGTTCTAGGGTGGAACAGGAGAAAGAACGGCAGACCGTCGGGAGAGCTGATGCCAGGCCCAGGCCAGCCATGGCACTCTGTGTCGCTGGGGCCCCTGACCTCCCCCCTCCAGTCCACAATGTCCTCCGTCACAGTGGGCCGGCTGGCCTGGTGATCTGTGCTGACCAGAGAGCTCCGTGATGCTCAGTCTGCGGGGACAGACTTCCCCTGTCTCTACGCCAGAGAGAAAGGCTCTCAAGAAGGAGGAGAAATGTGCACAAAAGAAGGCAGTGGGGACAAATTATGAACCACAGTGGAAAAAACAGGCAACGTGGCTCCCGGCGTCTGGCCCTGCCGCCGTCTGGCCTAGCGGCGCATTCACCCGCTAAATGCCAGCAGCTTCAACTGAAGTGTGGGCAGTCCCTTCCAAGTCCAAACCACATCGAGTCCACAAGCCAAGCCCTGAACTCAGGTGAAGACCTGGAAGCAGGGATGACACTCGATCAAAGTAAGGGCACTGGAGCACGCTTCTAAAACACAGTGATTGGTAAGTGCCCCTGCAGGTTTCCGTACCCCCATCTTCACGGCTCGTGGGCGCCCATACCATCATCTGCCGGCTGCAGTTCTGCCCCCCGCACTTGAGTTCTCCCTTCATCAGCTCCTCTTCCAAGCGTCCTGACACTTGAATCAGAGCTTCTTTAAACAAACTCCCAAACCCCAGTGGTGCTGGATCTGGAAAAGGCCCCTCCCATTAAAATTAGGTCATTTGCACCTTGTTTTCTCCTGAGGTTCTGAATCCATGCCTGACCTTTGATGAGGCACACAGGTGGGAGCCCACGCTGGGGACTAAAGGCGACACACCCCACACGGGACAGTAAGGTGCGGTCCCCATCCTTCAACCCCGCCTCCACCACTCTAAATCCGGGCCCAGCTCACTCTCCAAAAGCATCAGCGGCTCCCACTGCCACAGGATCAAGGCCAAAGGAGGCCTGGAATTCAGAATTCACGATCTACCCTCATCTGGCCACTCTAGGCATAGTTCCTTTGCACTCTCTAAAAAATAATAAAAGCAAAAATTAAAAAGCTTTTGGAAAACTGCAGAAGACCAGGTCCCGAGTCTCAGTACCAGGAAAGGGAACACTTGGGCTGCAGGCCTGTGGGAATGTTCGAGGGTCACACTTTGTGTTCCTTCCCCCTTCCTCTGCTGGGCAGTTCCTTCTGGCCTGGGGCCCTTCCTGTCACCTAGAACCTGCTCCTCCTTCAAGCTCTGACCCATTACCAGGCTCCCCAGCAGCTGGGACCCTCCGCCCCCTGCCTCTACCTCCTGGACACTCACAGAGCGCACAGCTCTTCAGGCAGGTGTCCTCACACCGCACTCTCTGTCTCACACTTTACTATCCGCACAGCTTATCTGCCAGCCGCCCCCGGCCAGATTCACTGGAATGCGTCCTTATCAGATCCCCAGGCCCGCTCCTAGGAAAAGGCTTTCCTCCCACAGCAGTTCAAAGCAAGATGTGAGGTCCGCTTTTAGTTCAGGGACCAGAGCTCCCTCCCCCCGCAGGGCAGCAGGACACGCTGGGGATACTCCCCTGGGGCTCCCTCACCCCGCCTGCCTTAGGCCTGGCACAAGGCCAGCATGGGATACTTGTTGAGCGAGATTTTTATTATTATTATAATTGTTCACTGGGAAAAGGCAGGCAGAGAGAACTTCTGAAGTGCCCATCCAGAGATCTGCCTATGGAGATCCTTACGGTGCACGAGGCACCCCTTCCTCCCCGCGACCCTGAGCCTCCAGGCTCGCAGGAGCGCCCAGAGCTGGGTGCCCAGGACGGTACGGGGAAGCTGGGGAGCCACAGCCGGAGGGTGGGGCGCGGAGACCCGCAGGGAACTTTCCGCGCGCCCCTGGGGAGGGGACGGCTTGGAGGAGCGAGGCGGGCAGCCGCGGGCATCGGGCGCCGGGATGTGCCCCGCGGAGGACGCGGCGCCGGCCCACTCTGGCCGAGCTGAACCTTCCCGCCCCGCGGGCTGAACCCCCCGGCCCCGCGCCCCGGCGGCTCGCCCTCGCCAGACCCCGTCCACCGCGGTCGTCCGTCCCGCGGCCCCCAACCCAGGGTCGCCACCTCGTCCCCGGGACCGACCGGAGCGCGGGGACGCGGCTCTGCAGACCCGGCGGACCGGGGAGGCAGGCGGGGTCCCGAAGGGGCCGCGGCACTGGAGCCACCGAGGTGCAGGGCCAGGGTGGCGCCCTGGGCGCGGACCGGCCCTCGCCCCTGCCCGATCCCGGCGCCCGAGGCCGGCTCGGCACGGCCACCTCTCTCGGGCCCCTCAGCCGCGCCCGGCTCCCGCGAGGCCGACACAAAGGGGACGCGCGTCACCCACCTGGTCCCGCGTGGCAGGGGCCCCGGGGCCGCCGCTCCTGCTCGGCCACGGGCGGGGCTCCGCGCGCCGCGCCTCAGTCCGCGGTCCGGGGCCGGGTGTCCGCGCTGCGCGTCCGCCGCCCCGCCCGGAGTCGCCCTTTATTCCCGTCCGCCCTCCAGCCGGGGCGCACGGCCCGCGGGGGGAGAGTGGGCGGCGGCGCCGAGTGGCACAAAGACGCGGGGAGCACAGTCTCGGCCCGAGAGCCCCCGCCCGGCGCGCAGCGCCCCCTGCCGCCCGCCCGCCGCGCCCCGCCCTCGGCCGCGCAGGCCCGCGGGGACACCCTGACCTCACGCCGCCAAGAGGCGCACCCGGACCTCCAGGCTCGCGGGAGCGCCCAGAGCTGGGTGCCCAGGACGGTACGGGGGCCACCCGGACCTCACGCCGCCAAGAGGCGCACAAGGCGCGTCGTCCAGCGGCAGCCAGAAGACTGCCCCAGATGCCGATGCGCCGGGGAGAAACGATCAGCAAGACAGGAGAGAAATGGGTGACCCCAAAACACTCTTAGCCCGGGTGATACAAAGAGCACTGCCTCAGAGCAGATCGGAGCTCCCAGAACCTGAGCTCGATGCCCCGGCGTGTGGGGACATTGAGATGAAGGCTGAGGGCCTTTCCACGCCAGCGTCACGTGAAATGTCTTTGAATCCCACTACCTGATTGCTTGGACGGACGGAGAACTGGAGGCAACTCGTCTGGTCCTTCCTTCTGGGGATTCCCGAGATCCAGGCACAGCAGTTTACTTCCTATGCTTAGAGTTTCTAGCTTGTTAGAGCCAAAGATCTTTGAAGGTAGAATTTTCCTGAAAGATTTCTCTTTGCCACTCCCTCTAGTAGCTGGAAGTTGCACCAGTGCTAAATTATATGTCTCAGGCATGCGTATCTGAACAAAACCTATTGGTGCGTATGAAAGAATGCCTCCTTCCATAGACAGACTCTCTTCTCCAGAAGTATGGGAAAACCCACCACCATAGCCTTCTTCAACACGAATTCTAATGCCATCACCTACGGGCCCAGTGACCTTAAGCAAGTTACTTAACTTCTCTGTGCTTTGATTTTCTTATCTGAAAAATACAGATGGTCATCGAGATCTTGGCAGGGCTTAAATAAGGCAAATATGCTTAGAGCAATCTCAACATAACTGGAAAATTGTAAGGATTCCATAGTCCTCAGCTGTTATTTGTCTCATTTTCCCCCAAACTACAAGATTGGTAGGTATCTTGACACTGCATCATTTGTCTTCCTCTACTACATAACCATCTTTTTAAAAATCATAATCATAATAAATCTTCTCATCTACATTGAGAAGTTATTCTGGTAAATATTTTTCCTCCCCAGATATGAATGAGCACTTCTGATGTCTTTGTCTAATTCTTTGTACAAATGTCATCTTTCAAGGAAGAGGCACAATGGGAAGAATTCTAACAACACTTGGTTACTCCAGCCTCTCACCAGAAGATGAAAATGATTCTGCATAAAATCCTGAGCTTCACAGAAAATATATTCACCCCTTCTATACACTGGTTGCGGTACCAGGAATGTACTGGTGTGATACTGCTTATGAATGAATGATTAAATGAATGAAAGGATGGCAGCAAAGAGCAGGGAGGAGGACGACTGGGCCCATACTGAGATGCAGATGTTCGTATGGTTAGCAGGGGCATGGGAATGGGGATGCGGGGAGGGCTGGCAGGAAGAGGGCTGAGGTGCAAAGCCAACTTCTTACCCAACTGAGTCATTGAGGCCTTAAGCAGTGCCGTGTGTGTGTGTGTGTGTGTGTGTGTGTGTGTGTGTGTGTGTGACTTCATTCCCATGTTTGTTTGTCTTTGTTAACATCATTTTTGCTGGGGAGATGGGGAAAGAGGACGCCGTCATTGACAATACAGTTTGCAGCAGGCCATACACTGCATCTCAAATGTCGTTTTTCTCTGTGAAGTCTTCCCGATCCATCACTGCTTTCCCCATCTCCAGGAGTCTGAAGTTGTACAATAGTTTGTCCCCATGCTGATCATGGCATCTCTTAGACTTCATGCTTTGGATATTTACTGCCTGATTTTATTAGGTCGTGAGATTCTGTACAACAGCAGTGAAGTAATTTTGTATGGAATTTCCCAGAGGGCCTTGAGCATAGTAAGTGCTCAATAAATAAAGACCAAAGTCATCTGCTCTGAGCTGTGCTGCTGAGCAACCTTCCTGGTTCTCTCCAATGTCTCTCAAGGTCACGTCCACCCATCACTGGTTGGTTTTCTGTCCGACTGACCCTCTGCACAGGTCACGGCTCTCAGCCAGCTCACCCAGAGGTTTGTCAGGTCAAGATCACTTTAAAAAATACACTTTGTTGCTAAGCATTTGTGCCTGTGGGCAATGTGACTCATCATTCACTCTCTGAACAAGCCCCTTTTTGATTACCTACTAAGGGCAAGATTCTGTGCTAGATGGTTACAGGCCAGGGAATCAGTGCCACAGTAAATAAATGGTCCAGAGGCTGGAGAAATGGAAGTCCGTTATGAAGTTCCTCCTTTACATAGAAAATTGAGCGAAGCTCAAGATTCACACTGGTGGCTTAAAACAGAACATTTTTAGACAATGGAGTTTGTATGAATTCATAATCACACATTCTGAAAGTATAGAAAATTCACATTTCTTTAATTTTTAAAATTAACTTAAATTCAATTCCTTATTTCTAGAGTAGCAAGCAATCAGAATGTCAGTTGTTGTTCTATTTCTCTCTCCCTAGAGGCACATAGGAATCTGGGGGATTTTACAGTGCTGAGATATGGGATGTAACCTGTCATCTTCAGCCCATCACCCTGTCCATCCAGCATTCCCTTCTCCAAGCCCTGCAGTCCCTTGCAAGCAGGCTGTGCTCAGCTTCTCTTCCAGGTACACAGGAAGCTGAGAGGTTCCCCACCTCGCAGGGTGATGCCAAGTCTCTGCCGCTCTCAGGGCTTCTTAGGAAAGCTTTCCTTGTCCAACCCCTGCCTCCCTTCCCACAAAGACCTCCTCTCTTTCCTTCCCAGCCTAGATGTCCCAAATAACCTCTTCCGCAAGTGGAGCATCCGCATAAGGAACCCAGAGAGGCTGTCTTCAGGCAGCTCTGCCTTCTGCTGTACAAAGACCCCTGGAGCTAGAAAAAAATGCAAGGCTCCAGGTATTTTCCCAGAACACGTGGAGAGAAAATACAAAAAAGCAAAACTGCCTTACCATCACAATAAAATGTGTGGTCAAAAAAACAAAGCATGATAGCTTAAGGAAGAAAAACAGAACTTCAGGAAAGAAAGTACAAGTGAAGGGGAAATTCATCCTTGCGGTCACTTAACAACAGCACTTCTAGGGCTGAATTGTGTCCCCCAGATTCATAGGTTGAAGTTCTAACCTCCACCACCTCCTGATATGACCTTATATGGAAATAGGGTTGTTGCTGATGAAGTCGTACTGGAAAAGAGTGGGCCCTAATCCAATACAGCTGGTGTCCTCATACAAAGGGTAAATTTCGAGACAGACAGGCACACAGGGAGGATGCCATGGGAACGTGAAGGCAGAGATGAGGTGATAAGTCCACCAGCTAAGCATCCCCAAAGATTCCCGCTACGACCCAGAAGCTAGGAGAAGGCCTGGAACAGGTTCTCCCTCTCAGTCTTCAGGAAGAAGCGACCTGGCCGGTCCCTTAATCTCAGACTTCTAGCCTCCAAAACTGTGAAAAAATAAATTTCTCTTGCTTAAGCCACTCAGCCCATAGTATTTTGTTTCAGCAGCCCTAGCACACTAATACAAGTAGCTAGAAAGTGCCCATGTGTGACTACGATTTAGAAAATAATTTCATAACAAAAATAAAAATGTCATACCAAGGTGATAAAGTACATGCTGATAAGCAAGAAGGTTACCATGTTAATAAAAAAGTAAAGATATTTTTCTGGCACGTTCTCAGAAAGTAAAATCATTTTCTGTCTTGTTCACCGCTAACCCCAGCACAGTAAGCACAAGTTCTGGGCACTTAATAAATATTTGTCGAAAGAAACAGATGAATCTTGTCTTCCAGGACTCTCTGCTACCTTGTACTTCTATATGGCTCAGATGCAAAGGCCATAGGTTCTACACAGACATTTAGACCAGAGAGAAAGTTTAATCTCATCTTTTCATTTCACACATAGAAACACTGAGGTTTAAAGTGGCCCTTGAAGGTCCCAAGATCACTGCCAGTTAGTGACACCTACGGTACTATTACTCAAGGTTCTTGGCTGATTCAGTTATTTTCACGTTTTATTATATTGTTTTTCTAGAACAATCAATAGGATCTGATCCTTGTGGCTTGACAGAATTTTAAAAGGCTTTTCCAGTTCTGAAGGAATGACTAAGTTATATTCAACATTAGGTGGACTTAATTGTGGGCAGACATTTGATGCTCACTAAATATCCACGTGCTTCCCCACATCTCCCAGCCCCTTGCAGGTAGGAGGGAGCATGTGACTCATTTTGTTCACCAGACTGTGCACAGGACTGTCACTTCTGAGCTGAGGCAGAGAGAAGAACTTCAAGACCTCTAACTGGCCTGGCCTGTCTCCGTCACAGTGAGCACACAGCCACCTAGTGAGACGGTTGGACCCTACAGTGAAATCAGTCTGGGTCCCTGGGTTACCTCCTGTTAGGTAATTCTTCTGATAATTCCCAGAAGAATGTACACTTGCATGTGTTAAGCTATGGAAACCTAGTCTACACTTACTAATGCCTTCGTTCTAGGCTTGCTGTCGAGTCACAGTAATTCACTGTGGGTCTTAAGGAGAGTCAATGTGCAGTCCCAGGTAAGTAGAATGAGTCATCAAGTCTTAGACGTGAGAGCACGTTTGAGGCAGGCGGCCAGGAGCCAGAGAATATGGGAACCTGGAAGGAATGGAGGTATCAGAGAGGCAGAAAGGCAACACCGTGAGGAAATCAGGCGAGAATCAGAACAGAGGTTGTGGTGCCCGGAGCTCATTCCTCATGCGTGTGGCCACGTGGTATAATGTCTTAAAGGTTTACAATAAAGGCTGACAGGGGAACAGGACATGAAGCTCCATCCAGTGGACAGGCTTTGGGTGAGATCTGACAGGTCGATGCTGCAGTGCCTTTGCACAGACCCGCCTATAGAACCTGCGTTCTCCCATCCTACAGTGGAACCATGGTTCCAGGCAGCGCTCACTCCCCAAGCTGCCTGGAGTGAGGGGGTGTTGACAGCTCACTTCCTGGGAATCCTCCTCTGCCAGAGGAAGCTGCCTCACCAAAATGTCTGGAGGCAATGCTTCCAATCATCGGTCCATTGGGGGTTAAAGTCCTGCTCAGCTGCATTAATTTGGAACAGTCCTGAAGGGTCCCAGCCAAGCCCCATCCGCTGAAGCTCTATCGCAACCCCCTCCCAGGCACTCTTCTCCCCACTCCCTATGAGAGCCATTCGGAGAGCATCCCCTGCCAGGAAACATCCATGGCAGAGCCTGCCTCCCAGAGAGCCGACCTGGACGCAGTGAACAGCGGGAAGAGCCCCAGCACAGCCACAGAGGGGAGAACCAGGACACGTCAGGAGGGGTCATCTGGTTGGGCGACGCAGTGGGTTTGTCTACCAGAAATGAGGGTGGAGGGTGGGTCCTGGGCAGCCAGGATCCACGGGGCCTTGAGTACCACCTGTGGATGGCCAGTTCTGGGGGACCACGGGAGTCAGAATAGAACTGGGGCTGCAAAGACCCTTTGTGGACCTAAACAGGCCTGGAGACCCCTTTGGAGATTCTTGTTTCTGTTTGTTTCTAAGAACCATTTGATTTCTTTGTATTTAACTTTTATTCTGCTATGATTTTAAAGGTACTTTATTTTAAGGAGATTATTCAGTCTCTTTAAGTTCCTTAGCCCCGGACAAGCCGGCAAACCTCTCCTAATAGTTCAGACCTCAGTTCACTGCTGTTGCCTTTGGTGCCGTTAGGTCACCAGCCCTTGTGCCTGACCCGAGCTCTCATACGTTCCTCACTCTCATGGTGTCCATGGCTCTGGCACCACGGTTCCATGTTAGGATGAAAGAATGCAACCTCCTCTTCCTCCATCCCCATCCTGCATGTGTATGAAGGTCTGTGTCAACTCTCTGTCCTCCTCTTTCCTTCCTGTCCTATCTTGTATCTGTGTATGAATGCTGGATACCAGGCTGTATTTCTGAGAACTTTTTTCTTATCACAGGATCTTAGGGTAAGGCCACATCTCATTTTCCTGAAAGAAGATGCACATTCAGAACATCTAATCCTCAAGAGAAGGTTCCACAGACTCAAGCAAACAAACAAATAACAACCAAGCAATACCTGGAGTTGCTGAGTCTGGGTGTCCCGGGAGGTGGGGAGGCGGAGGGAATACCTCCCTCCCAGAGCCTGGAGCCTGGGCGTGTCCTCCCCAGTGTTACCGACCAGTGGTCTCTGCCACACGAGGGCAGCAGGAATTGCTTACCTGGCACGCAATCAGCCAGCACCTTGGTCTCGGACTTCCAGCCTCCGGAACTGTGAGAAATAAATGTCTGTTGTTTAAGGTGTATTATTATGGCCACCTGAGCTGACTGCAACAGGTCAGTTCAGTGCAAAGAACACTTGAATAAAGTGACATCTGTGTTATGGTGGAAGGAGTGATGAGGTATCCCTTGAGAAAATGCACAGCTCCTGCTTCATACACACACACACACACACACACACACACACACACACACACACACACGTCTTGTGACTCCTCAGTAACAGCTTATGGGGAGGAATTCTTGGAAACATATTACAGCCCAAACTCCAAGAGAGAACTGATAGAAGTCAGTCTATTCAGACATGGAGCTAAGGGGGCTCAGGGTGACAGATCATGATTTATAATAAGAAATACATATTTGGTCTTCATCCTCATTCCTGGTGCAGAGCTCCTAAAACCCTTGGACTTTCCTAAGTGATGATGTTACTAGGTTCTTGGATCACTTTAATCACTAGAAATTGATTAGAGGTCAGATGAGGAATTGAGGCAAGGCTTTATTGGGACTCATGTTGCAGCAGGCAGGAGTGAAAAAAAGTAACAGGTTTCCTTGTTTACTCGCCAGAGAGGGTGAGCTGGTCCCTTAAATGGGGTGGGGGGGATAGATGGGTCAGCAGGAGGGGCGGCTTGGATGGTGTGTCCACCCCTTTGGTGGTACTGTGTGCAGGGGACACGTGCGGTTCCCTGCTTTTGCTCCCAGCACCTCAGAAGTGGCAGTTGGGTTTTAGCCTTTTTGTATCTTGTTCATAATTTGCCCCAACTGTGCAAGTGCGCCGTTACTTTTAGTCCCTGTAGTTTCTTTTTATTCCACTGCTGTAGGAGACATTTGTCCAGGTGCAAGCATTTAGGTAAGGGGATCCCAGGTCCCAGGTCCCAGGTCCCAGCCTATCTCAATGACATCAATACGGATGGTTTTTGCTACGCTATTGAGGGGACTTTGGGAAAGCCCCTAGGCCATCTCTGATGGGGGGGTGATTGCCAGGGCACCAACCATGTGATTAGGGGGTTACAGCTTTCAGTCCCACCCCCAGACCTCCAGAGGGGGAGTTCAATCACCAGTGGCTAATGATTTAACCAGTCATGCTACGTAATGAATCCCCCATAAAAACCCAAAGGGATGGAGTTCAGAGAGCCTCCAGTTTGGTGAACATGTGGAGACTGGGAGAGACTGGTGCCCCTGGGGAGGGCATGGAAGCTCTGGGCCCTTTCCCCATACCTGGCCCCCTGCACCTCTTCCATTGGCTGTTCCTAAGCTATATCCCTTCACAGTAAACTGGTAATCTAATAAGTAAAATGTTTCTCTGAGTTCTGTGAGCTGGTCTAGCACATTGGTCCAATCCTAGGAGGGGGTCCTTGGAACCTTCAATATAGCTGGTCAGTCAGAAGCACAGGTGACAACCTGCAGTTGTGATTGGTGTCTGCATTGTGGGGAGGGGTGGGGAGGGACAGTCTTGTAGGACAGAGCCCTTAACCTGTAGAACCTGATGCTACCACCAGGTAGAGAGTGTCAGACTTGAGCTGAATTGTAGGACATCCAGCTGGTGTGGGAGCATTGCTTGGTGGTGTGGAAAAACTCACACATGGGAATTAGGAGCAGAATCAGACAAGGATGGGACCTCCCTGGTGGCCCAGTGGGTAAGACGCCATGCTCCCAATGCAGGGGGCCCGGGTTCGATCCCTGGTCAGAGAACTAGATTTTGCATGCATGCCTCACCTAAGAGTCCTCATGCCACAACTAAGAAGTCTGCGTGCCGCAACTGAAAGATCCCACATGCCGCAAGGAAGATCCTGGAGTGCCACAGCTAAGACCCAGTGCAGCCTAAAAAAAAAAAAAAGGAATCAGGAAAGGACAAGCCGAGATGGCCCCAGGTGAAAACATAAATCACTTTTGGGCAGTCCCCCAGATTCTCCAGGAATGAGCTTGCACAGAGAAGCTTTCTTTTCATTATTATATGTATATTTTCTAGATAAAGTGAATTCCCAGAGCACAGGTTGCACTCACATTCATAATCAAATACGTAAACAACTCAAAAATGAAATCCTGTGATTTTTTTTTTCAAATTAACTGCGGTTTTTAGAATATCATTGAATCTCTTCTCATCTTTTTGTGTGAATTGTTAAGAACTGGTTGTTCTCATTAAAGTGTCAGAATGCTAATTGGCTTTAAAACCCTTCATAAGATATTAGTGGAAAATAAAATTGAGTAAGAGCTCAATTCTATTAAAACTATGCATTACTGGACATATGCATGAAATTAATTAGCAGTTGCCTCTGGGTGATACAATTATGGGTACTTTTTATTTTCTTCATTTTGCTTTACTCTGTTTTTCAAATATTCTCCAAATGCATATTCTTTTTAGAATCATGGGGGAAAAATGTGGTTAAAGTCTTTCTGGTCTTTCAAACCCAGCTCAATGGCATCTGAGTTGAAATTGCTATGTGGGTTTTCTGCGTAATTTCCCATCCTTTTCCCCTGACTGGTATGACATGTGCCAGCAGTGGCTTGACACTGGGTTATGTACCCCACATGTGGCTGTCCGTGTCCCAGCCATGATGACAGAGGACCTTGGCTGCCCCTTGAGTCTCTTTCAGTGTCTTCAAGCCCCTGGATTTGACCTCTGTCCTGGGGGCTGGAGCCCAGGGTTGGCATGTATCCAGGATGGGAAAAGGTAGTGAGAACATATCCTTCCTGAAGAAGTGAGTGCTTGAAACAGGAGATCAAGTGCAAGGACATGTCTGAGAAATGCCGCATGTCCGAGGAGGACCAGTCCGCGTCTGGAGGATGTGAGGTGGGCATTGGAGCCAGGGATGTGGAACTCTTAGCTCCCAGAGCCAGGAAGCAGGCGGGAGGGAGAAACAGGCTGACAGGGGAAGCAGCGGCAGGGCCGGCCTGATGCATCTAAGGGGACTGAGTGGGCCGCTCGGAACTGGGTGCTCGGGGGGAGCTCTGCACATCCTTGGACTCCGGGGTGCCAGACGCCTGCCCTTTGGACTGCTGACCAGGTCACACTCAGAATGGTGGTTCTACGACCACTCGTACCCTGGGCTGGTGCTATTCCTGCTGCCTGTCTGCAGGAATTCATTCCTTCAGAAGGGATCAAGTTTTGGACACTGGGCCCCCAAGAGGCTGGCTTTCATTTTAGAACACAAGGAACTTTTTCCCCAGGGGCTCACCTCTGCTCTATCTTGTTGCCCAGTGGGATGGTTGAAATGTGCTTATTAATTATTGATAACCTTCTTGATTCTTAAAGTGTGCTTGCCTTTAGCGAGGGTGGTTTGTAAAAGCATGTAATTACTTTAAAACACACACCAAGGAGAGACTTCATTACATTGACCCACTGAGAGTGAAGGTAGTGTACAAAAAATACTTTAATGTATTATAACATCTTACAGTACAACAGACCAGTAGTCAAGAGCATCATATATGGAGAAAAAAATATACATATTTACATATATTTCCCTAAAATAAGAATGTCCTAAATATACTCAAGAAAAATCTTAAAATCTTATTGCATGATTAGTCTTCAACTAATCACAGTGAATGAAACAGTCCTTTCAACAGAAGAGCGGCCTACGGGATGAATTATTGCCTGATGGAGCCTCATTGAGAATTTGTCCGCCTGTTTTAGTATCATGATTCTCGCTACTGATCCAACAACTAGACTCCAAACTCCAGTTTGTCATAGAATAGGAGCTGACATTTCAGATGATTCAGCCAAATGATCTCATTCATCTTCAAACTTAAAACAGGCAACTTTCATAGCATTTATCACTAAATAACAGCGATGGCTCATCCTTTCTAAACCAGTACGCTGTTACTAATGTCTGATCTTTCTAGGTTTCTGAAGACAAAATTCTATTCATAGTATTACAAGCTAAACTAAGGAGTAATTGAAAGCACCACAAAATACTTGCCTTTAACACTTAAATTGAGATACCTCACTTAAATTACCTTTTATTTTCCTAATAAAAAAGAATATGTCTCACAAAACTGATACACATATTTAAAAACTGAAACTATAAAGCAAAATGTTATATAATCCAAGCTTGAATTTTACTCTAATGATAAAAGTCCTGACTTCTCCCACTTAAGAAAAATGAGCCTTTGAATATTTTAAACATGAAGGCTTTGAAAATTCTCTCAGTGCATAAGAAAGGGGGTTGTGGTGTAAAAACAGCTGGAAAGTGCATTTTAAATAGCTTATTTGTTTTTCTCTTTTTCTGATTTTTGTTCATTTTTTTATTTTATTTTTTTGTTTTTTTCTCTTTATATATATACATATATATATACATATATTTTTTTTTCTCAAGTGCACTGTTTTGTTTTATACTTCCCTTTGGGGAAAGAGAAATGCAGTTTCCCTCAGCTCGAGAGAAATTCACTTCAACTCAGAGGATTTGGGCTTCAGATTCAGATTTTGTTTCAGATTATAATGATTGAGCATCTACTGGATACCACACAATGTCTTCTGTGCTTTCACATACGTGTCCTTTCTCTGTGGAATAATGTAATGGTCAGCAAAGTAAACTCATGTTAAGTAAAAAACAAAAAAACCTGTTTTATGGTTATCTGATCATATTAAGGTCGTCATGGCTTAGATACTATCAAGACCCATAGAGGAAAAATACTTTCTAATTCTTTTGTTTTTTTCCTTAAAAACATAAAATAAAATGGAAAATACATGACAACCATTCTATCGCAGAAGACACACAAACGTATTTCAGTTGAATTACAGTGATTTAAAATTTGAAGTAGGAATATCTTTTCTGAGAAAAATAATCACATAAACCAAACTTTCAAAATCACCAAGTCTTGAAAAAAGATTCTGAAGCGGAATTTCTGCATGGTTGCATAACGGAATCAGGCAACATTTAAATGCCACCTAGTGGCCAACGCTGGAACGGCAGCCGGATTACAAGAGTTCTTTGATCAAAAAATTGTCCATGATTTTGCTTTTGTAAAACAATGATAGGAAATTATTTCCCAGGAAATGGGATACTGTCTAGGTTTCATGAACAAACTGCATGTGGTATTTCCAAGAGGAGAAGATTTTGTTCTTGACCCAATTCAAGTGACATTTTCCCTCAAGCTCTTTCTTAGCCTAGCAAAGGAAGGCTCTGGATCTTATACTGACCTAGATTACATTCTTATTTCAAGTGATTCAAGATTACATTCTTATTTCAAGTGATTCAAAGTTAAATGGGAAATATTATATTGTGCCACAGCTTCATTTACAGAAAATTCTGGTTCATCCTATGCTCTTGGCCACACCCTTTGCTCCACCTTTGCCTTATGCTTTTGCAGATGAGTTCATGCCAGTCCAGGAACGTGTCACTTTTCACGGACATGGGGACAACCAAGAAAATAAACTCATGTGCTGTTGCTTGACAGACTCAGCAGATTCACACAGCAACCCAAGCCCTGACCCCATGTCAGCTTCATCACTAAATTTAAAGCACACCTTGGTTTTGTTAAAATCTTGGAAGAGAAAGGGGAGCAGCAGAGATCACTCACATTCCTGGAATAGTCAGCGTGGGTAGGGGCCATGCAGAGCCCCGGGGAGATGAGTTATCTCCTTCTAGGTACTTATCAAAGCCTGGTAAGATGATCATTTCTTATTCTCTGAAACATGTATGGACTATTTCTAAACTTCTGGGTAAAAAGTCCAAGATTGCAGTGATATAAAGGCCAACAAAGAAAGAGCCTCACCACAAGCAGAAATAATCGGGGGAGATAATTTGTAATTTTTCCAGATGGGAAAATAACTATCAAATGAAAGGACTAGAAAAATGACTTCAAAATGGAAATATAGGAGTCACAGTAAACACTACTCAAAAATTAAATCCATAATAAGCTACTTAACTAAAGTTAATGGTCTTGCATGTTGTAAGGATTTCAATTTTCCCAGTTATTTCCCAGTTATTTATCTGTTCAGTTACCACAGGCAATCAGATTCCACGTGCGACTGAAATCGAAATTGGGGCCGCTGGCGGTGCCTACGGGAAGCAAGGCAGCCATGCGCTGAGTGCCAGGGCGGTCCACACAGATGGGCTGAAGGTTGTTCAGCCTTCAGCTTTACCAGTCCAGCTTCAGGTCCGCCTTGCTCCATACGTATTTCCCTCCTCGCTTGAGAAACATCTTTTCATCAAAGCCGCTGAATTTTATAGCTTCTTCTACGCCAACATCCAGGATGGACGTGGAAGGATCCTTCCGCCCGTTTCTGCAGTTCACGAAGCGCATCTAGGAAATTCATGACAGAAATTGGGATATTTCCTGTAAAACCCAATTCGGGGGATCAACTCCAAATGACTTTTGATGTTCCGCTCATTTCAACAGATGTTTGTGGACAGCTGTGAACCAGATGCTTCACTGGGGACGTTGAACTCTGGGGACACCATCTCTGTACTCAACCCCAGCTCCCATCACCCACGTGAACACCTGAGACCAGGTAAGGGCATGATAAACAGAATTATATACACGTGCCTGTCCCTCCACTGGGGGGCGGGGTAATCAGGAAAGGTTTCCAAAAAATGTTGCCATCTAGGTTATATTTTGAAATTGTAAGCTAGAGAGAACAATATCATAAAAGCCCAGAAGCGTGAAACAGTACGGTGAGTTTAGGAAATATCAGGTAGATGATATTGCTGGAGTGAAAACTGTGTGTGCAGGAAAAAAAAAAAGGAAAAAATTGTAAATTAAAAAAAAGTGTAAAAGCTTCTTTTAAGAAAGAGAGATAGCATGCTAAGAAAGGTGCTACAGAGGCGGGCAGGTCCCACATCAAGAAGAGTAGCACATGCCCTGCTAAGGGTCTTGGTTTTTATCCTAAATTAAACATCTTACAGACAGGAACCAGATCTACACACCTCTATGACCTACGATGGTACACAGCATTTTGTAGTAACA
Source organism: Hyperoodon ampullatus (assembly GCF_949752795.1). Taxonomy (NCBI): domain Eukaryota; kingdom Metazoa; phylum Chordata; class Mammalia; order Artiodactyla; family Ziphiidae; genus Hyperoodon; species Hyperoodon ampullatus. The sequence continues at coordinate 84,207,390 of NC_136928.1, forward strand.
CTTGTTGAATCAAAATGTTCTTAGATTGCCAAAAGTAAATTTTGTTCCCACTCTATTTATTCCAGCTATACAGAAACCAGAGAGTTTGTGGAGGAACATTGGTCAAAATCCCCAGCAAAAAAAAAAAAAAAAAAAAAAAAAAAATCCCCAGCCAGTCATGGTATTCCAAACATAAATTCCGTTTGACTTTTCCTCTCTACCTTGAACCCATGAACTGAACATTTGTGTTACCACCCTTTCCCCTCTTCTCCTTAAAGAAAGTACATATTGACAACAAATGAATGACTGTGAATCATCAATGATTAACTTGAAAATAATAAAATAACAAAAGTCACAGTAAGCATTTCTCGAAACACCAAATTCAGTTTAAATATGGAAAAGCCATGGTTCTTGTTGGAGCTCATTTCTTAAAAACAGATCTTTGAATGGAATTATTTGTCCAGTGCTAGAAATATTGGCAAAAGTTTATGAACTGGGACAGAAAAAGAAAAGAAAAAGAGACAAGGAAAGGGAGAAGTGATTTCTTTTTCAGTTTGGAGAATGATGGCGTATCTCTGCCTTTGGAAGGCAGTGGGGTAGGAAGGTACCAGTGGCTTTTGGAGAGGAACTGTAACCTCTTCTCTCCAAAGCCAAGAGCTGTCGGTCAGAGGACAAGCTGGCAGCATCTGAGGTATTAAAGGCAATAACGTCAAGTGTGACATGTCCTTCCTGCAAAGATCCCTGGGTGCCCCTTGACCAGAGAATCCAGCCGAAGATGGCATAACAAAGGACTCTGCTTTGTGTGATGTCAGCTCCGTGGGACAGCCATGGATCCATAGCCATAGGGAAAAGACCATCGAGTGTGGGTGTATGCAAACACTGGGATCAGATTCAAGCCAATGCCTGCCCAGCCCCTTAGCTCAGAGATGGACACAGCGAAGTAAGGGCTCTATAATATTAATGTTAGTCAGTGACAATAAAAATATGAAATGCTGGCCAAATAGAATGAATATGGACTAAATGGTTATGCTGATTATAACTCAACCCTGACCTTGCTGCTGAATGAATTTTTAAGGGGTCATTTTATAATGCATTAGACATACTCACATATTCATCCAGAATAAGGTAGGAATCTCTCATCTGCAAAGCAGAAATTACACACCAATTTAGTTTCAAGCATATTTTTCAGTATGTATGCTCAACTGTCTGTCTTACCATGTTTGTGCGTTTGTGCTTTATTATTTCTTAAATCTCTTGAGTGTCTTTAGATGCGTCCCTTACAAGGTGAACCATCTGCCAGTGCCCCATACCCACCTAACACTCATCTTCGAGCCATCTGTTTGTGTCCATTCAGATTCCAGCAGATTCTAGCAGGCTGGCTTCTGCCCCATGCTGGAAGGGTCACATGCCACTCTGAAAGCTCCGCTGACAGTGAAACCCCCAGGCTAACTTCCTCATTTCCTCCAGCTCTGGTGAACCCTGTCCTTCATTGTTCAATATTCCCTGTGTCTGCCATGCCTCTGATGGACCCCCTTTTCAGTGAATAAAGCAGAATCCCTTTAACGTTATTACCTGGGAGCTTATCTGAGGATTTTAATATTACTTACATTACTTGTAACTAGTTATGCCTTCTATAGGTATATAGAGAGTGTGCCTACACTCTCATAGGAAGGTATACCCTCTATACGTACCCCATATAGGTAGGAGTCTGCAAACATTTTTCTGTAAAGGGCCAGAGAGTAAATATTTTCAACCTCATAGACCATGTGGTCTCTGTGGCAACTAAAAGCCACTGTGGACAATGCTTAGAGAGCAAGCGTGGCTGTGTTCCACTGAAACCTTCCTTATCGACCTTGAAATTGCATTTCATATACTTTTCATGAGTCACAGATGTCATTCTTGTTTTGATTTTTTTTTTTCCAACCATTCTTGGCTTGCATTCTGGGTTTGTCCCACGGGCTGTAGTTTGCCAACTCCTGTACATGGCCAGTTCGGGACCTTGTTCCTGAATGTCTGGAGGTGGGCCAGGCATCAGCATCACCTGGGAGCTGGTTAAAGTGCTGAATCATGGGTCCACCTCAGACCTGCTTTCTGGTTTGCAAACTTGGGAGTTCCCTGGGTGAAACCCTACCCACGTCAGAGGTAAAGTGAGCTGACCTCACCAGTGCAAGGGAACCAACATACAAAGCTTGTCTTGGGTGACCTGCAAGAAAAGAAGACCTTAGCACCCTCTGCTAGTCTTAAAAGTTTATAGAGAAGCCTGAGCTGGGTTCAGTTACATGTACCATCCAGATGGCCTCACCGTGGGAGTGTACGTCCTGAAGGCAGAGGAGGGGTTAGGAGCCTCCAATTGTCCCAGTCCAGCTCTGGGTCAAATAGTGGTCACCTCGTCTCAATAACTTCCCCAACCCTGTTGACTCTAAATCTGTATTTTAGCAAGACCCTGCCTGGAGGGTTGTCTGTACAATGAAGTGTGAAATGAACTGACTAGTAAGCTTCTCAGGCTTTGGAGTTATCCAAACCCCAGTTTGACCCTTGCTGGGCTCTAAGGGAGGTGAGTTAACCCTGCCTCTGACATGGGTTAGGTCAGCTAACTCTACCTCTGTCACAGGTAAGGTCAGCTAACTTCACCTCTGACACAGATGATGTCAGTTAATATACCTCTGACATAGATGAGGTCAGTTAACTGTACCTCTGACACAGATGAGGTCAGCTAACCACGCCCCTCATGTAGGTGAGATCAGCTCACTTTACCTCTGACTTTAGTGAGGTCAGCTAACCCTTTCTGTCATGTAGGTGAGGTCAGTTAACCCTATGACTCAGCCTCAGAGTTTCTAAAATGGGGGTAATATTTCTGGCTCATGAAGGAAGCCTCTGTGAAGTGCTCAAAAAGCAGTAATTTGTGACATATTTTCTTTGATCTCATATTACCTATGTAATTAAGACAAATTTTAAAGAGTCAAATAAAATAGTGTATAGATATGAGTATCCTCCTCTGTTCTCTGTCTTCTTTTCAAAAGCTGCTCTGACCCCATTCAGGAATTTTCTTATTCGTACTCTGGTCAACATTACTCAGAAGTCTGAAGTATAAGGAATGAATCCTTGCTCTCAAATTTCTAATACGATGTAAGCATATGAGGGAGAGATTTTGCTGCATGTATATTCTTTGGTGGAAGATGGGGGAAAGCTTTTGATTTTTAAATACTTTAAAAATAATAAAACTACCTATTTTAGAAAAATTTAAAGTCCAAACAGTTATCAAGGTAAACAAAAATGACTGATAATCCCATTATCCCAAGATGACCATGGGATGTGTACATACACACCTTTTTTGCACATTAGGATTAAAGGTCAAATGGATTTTGCCTATAGTTCTTCATTTGTACCTAATATTATATCATGCAAATTTATCCTTGTTCCCTAATATTCTTTGAAATAGGTTATATAGTCAGTATAACATTCCATACAGGGAACATGAGCTTACCTGTTCTCTGTATGTTGAATATCAGGCTACCTTCAATTGTTTACTCCTGTCCCTAACGCTGCAGCAATGTAGCTTTGAATAAGTTCTTTTTTCTTTAGCTTCTGAGGACACACTGATTATTTACTCTGTCTCTGAGAACACCTGGAAGCTCCAAACTGTAGACATGCTTTGGCTGACACTGTTTAACTGACATGATACGTACATTTGGACTAACAGGGTGGATCCAATTTTTCACACTGGAAACCTAAAGATCTAGTGAACCTTCCACCTCAGCCCTGAGACTACTCGCATCTCTCCACGCAAACCCTCCGAAGCCACAGTGTGTGAAGCCCTTGGTGGAGACACTTTCCTGTTTGGAGCTAAATGTGTGATGGGGAACAAAATAACATTTGCTTCATACAACCTTCTGGTTAGACTCGGGCACCAGGCAGGGCACGTCTTTGTGGCGGTCCAAGAATGCTTCAAACTCTTCATCACTTATCACGAACGGTTCTGCTTCTCTCAGAGCATCTTCTCCAGAATTCTCACCTTCAATTATGAGGCATTGGAAGACCTGAAACACAAGTGTGGTGTTGACTTTGTGAAGAGCTTTGCATCTCTTTTTGCCCCAAATCTCATTTCTCCCTGAACCTCTCCTGAGCAAAGAAGACTCCTCCAACTAGGGAACATTCTAGAAAGACACTTCTCTGGGGAAATGAGAACATGCCCTGAAATTTAGGGATATGGTACTAGAAGCCCAAACATTCCCCAAATATAAATTTTTTAAAACTGGTCTAAATTACATTTGATCTAGTCTTATAACCTAATATTTTCAGACTACAAAATAATGGTTAACTGCAAGCCCAGGGCCTCCCGCGGAGGAGGCTGCCTGGGGGACCAGGTTCTGAACCACGTGAGCAATTGCATAACAGTTGACACCTGATCCAGGTTTACATCAGTGTGCATCCTGCAGACCTCAGTGATCTGATGCAAAAACTGTTTTCTAAACGGACAGCAGCTAATCCTCTCCCTCCAAAAAAGGTCAGAATTTTGAAAAGGCAATTCTGGAGTGAATCAGGCAAGTGGAAGCCAGAGTAGGAGTCGAAAGATTGGAGAAAAGAGATAGAGAAGAAGTGACAAGGAGCCATGAGCAAACCAAAGCTATGAGAAAAAATATATATAATACGTATTTATAATATATAAGTATAGCACATGAGTGCTGACTGGCAGGGGGCTCTAGAAGGGAAATCTAAGAGCTTGGAGCTTAGCCCTCTGGCTCTCCTCCGACGCCTCCACACAGTGGGTCATAGCCTGGGGTCCTCCCATCACCCCTGTTTCTGTAGCTGTTTTCAGTTCCTCCTGGACCTGGGAGAGTGGCTGATATTCCAGCTTACATACATATATAACCAAACCTCAAGTTCAACATACAAATTAAAACTTTTTAAAGTAAGAAACGTTTCTTGTTTCCCATAATCCACTTCCACATGTTACAGGATAACCTCAGGAAAATAACACATTAATCCCTTTCCCATCTCCACAACCCTTCTCTGAATGCTAACGTGGGATTAACAGCACGTCCCAGGCAGCTTTGATAGGAAAGGTTTTCTTGGTGCCTAGACAGGAATTCCTTCCCTACCTGTGGAAATTCTGTCCCTCTGTCCGAGCAGGAGCCAAATACCTCCTCCTACAGGAAGTCTTCCTGGCTCTTTGGCAGAAATAAACCTTGCCTGTTTCACCCTGCCACATTATCCCAGCATACATAGCTTTATATTGCAAGAGTTTTCTTTAAATCTTTTACTTGCTAGAATTGAATTCTACATCTTATCTTTAGTTGCATTAGTCTGGGGTCAGGCACAGACTTTGGATACCTGCATAGCAATCATCAGGGCAGCTTGTTAAGAATACATATTCACACAAACCCTCCTGCTAATCTGTTTCAGGATAGTGGGTATAGGATGAGGCCCAAGAAGCTGATTTGAAACAGTTCCCTGAGTTCATTCTGAAGAACAGCCAGGGGCAGAAACCTTCAGTTTATAATTCTTTGTAAGCATCTGTGCATGGTGGGTGCTGTAAGTCACTTTGAATTGGCTTACGCATATTTGAACCTTAGACTTTTTAGTAGCCGATAGTGGGGCTAAGTCTTAAAGCACACATCTGGGTGAATGAATCTTGGGAATGAATTTCACTACCACTTGGGGATGGCCTTTCTCCCAATAGCTTCTAATAATTCTATGAAAAATGAACTAAAAGAATTTATGAAGACCGCATACCCATTTATAAATAAGCCAAGAGTTTTTAAGACAAATCAGTCTTATTATTTTAATAAACACATACGAGTTAGACTTCCTATGAACATATTCTTCAGAATATCTCCAAGCACTTCTCATATTCTTTTATATTTACTTTCACAATTTCCCAGAAGGAAATCAGTTATAAGGGGGAAATTGAGGCAAAGAGAATGTAAGTAGTTAACGTTTAGCAGAGCTGAAAGAAGGACCAAGGGCCTGCTTTCCCAGCTGGCTCTCTGAGTCCATAGTTCTCTGTATCCTTATCATGTCTGGTTTTGCCGAAGCAAGTCTCTCCTGACCGTTCTCTTAATTACAACCAGCAAAAGCGACACAGTACGTACCTTCCAGCGGATGGGGTTCAGGGCTTTAATCTGTTCCTTCATGTCCTCGTCCACGTTGAATCGATTGATGACAGAATTTATCTTGAAGGCCACTCTGTAATCTTTGCACCACGTCCTCAGTTTTTGGAGATTTTCCACGTGGTTCTTGTTTCCTTGACCACGGCCAATAAGGACATTGACCTGCTCATCAAAGCTGTCGCAGGAGATGGCGAGAATGTCCAAATATTCCCCTGAGGGAAAACCATCACCATTAGGCTTTTCCATCCAAGGATGCAGACACAGGCCTTTAAGCCAGAGGTGGAGAATTGGAGCCTTATGGACCACATAGGTAGACATAAACATTTTGTTTGTTCCTCCAGACATCTAAAACTATTTCAAACTGTTTGCAACTATTTTTTGGGGGATAGATTTAACATAGAATGTAGATTTATGACGTATCTTTAAAAATTTGAGCATACGGCGACACTAACCTTGAACTCCCAAATAGGACAAAGATCAACGGAAGTTCATAAGTGGCTGTCCACGTGTCCACTATTAATAGTCCTTACACTTCCTTTTTGTCCCCCTACCACTAATGATCCTTTTTTTTTATGCACTTCCAAATTCACTAATTTGCACCACCTCTCCCGTACAACATTTGAGCTTTTGACCCAAAGGTGCAGCAACCCTCCTGGTCCCTACTCTTTATACCATATTGACAGCATGTGGAGCCCATCCTGCCCTAACCTTGTCTTATCTCTCTGAATCTGGTTCCCAAAGCTTACTTTTGAATTCTGACCCCCTCTTTCACTGAGTGACTCCCTTCACGGTCATTTTGATGTTGACCCATTGCCCTGTGGTCTTCCTGTTAACCTTCCTCAGGTGGGCTGTTCTACCCACATCCACACTCTGCAGATCCACATCCACTTCTTCATCTTGGAAGGAGGATTTTATCAGAGATCTCCTGTGCATGCCCTCAACAGATCGCAAATGCAACTACCCTTTGGATGATTTCAAGGCTCAAACAACTTACACAAAGCAAAGCACACTCTAAGAGTTCAGTTAGAACTGTTTCCCCAAATGATAGTAGTAAAAATAGCTAACATTTTTCAGGTGCCTCCTAAATTCCAGGTACTGCTCTCTGAATATTAACATCCATGTAAAACTTAGCTTCCCAGTCTTAGGACCAGGTGTTTGTAACCCTGGGTTGTAGAGTGGAATCCCTTGGAGCATCCCAAGTTGGCCTGTCCACATACCACGAGGCTCTGATATAATTAGTCTGCAGTCCAGTCCCAGTACAGATATTTATAAAGTTCCTCAGTAGCCAAATATGCAGCCAAAGGTGAGAACGACTGTTTTAGTCTAATCACTTAATTTGTACACGAGACTACTAAAATAGAGTTATTTCCGAAAATACTTTAAAAATTAAACAAGAATAGCAAACGATAAGGTCAGGGCTTGCAAAACTGTACAATGCGTTAATTCTCCCCACTAGCGGCTGAGCTAAAACTAGCTACACTGATAATGTATGTAAGAGTTCTGAGGCTAGTCTGTTCTGTTATCTGCCTTGCCATACTTGTTTACTTAGAGCCCTACCAGCTTGAAAAGAGATTAGAGTAAGCCCACTTGTTTCTTCCTCCCTTTGGATCCCCAGAGGCCTGGCCTAAAGTCCGGGATGGAGGGAAATAGAGCAACAGATAGTGACAGAGGCGGCAGTCACATGCCACGCGAGGCTCTCACCGTAGTTCTGGAACCACCTCTCCTGGATCAGGCTCCCGTTGCTCACTACGCTCACGCTGGGCAGTTGCAGCTCCTGTTTGCAGAACTTCACCAGCTGGCCAAGGTATCTGCCCCGGTCGTGGAGGAATGGCTCTCCGCCGGAGAAGTTGATCTTTTCCATACCTGGGACAGACAGAGCATGGCTTTTCCTTCTATTTTTCCACTTCACCAACATCCATTATTATTTTAATGGCAAAAGTAGTATTTTCTCAATGTAATAGAATGAGATGAGAGAAAAATGGAGCTAGGATGTCCACCCAAGCTCCAAAGCCTTTGACCTTTCTAAGTGTGCAGGGTCGCCCTCCATCCTAGCTTTCCCAGCACAGTCCCGGTTTACGGAGGACCAAATCTCATCAGTTGGTTTTTTCTAGCACCCTCTTTTACTCTCAGACGTTTCTAAAATGTGGCAGTGGTAAATGATAGTGTCTCACTATTTATAAGCTAACATGCTAGGAGGTGGCTTGTATGATGAACATTATTATCCAATAAAAATATGATTCCCCAAAAGTGTGGTTAAATAGGGACAGATAACTAGAGAAAGTGAAACAGTGTATTGGCCAGTGGTGTAGCCCGTGATGAGTCTGGGGATTAGGTTAGAGGGGATGAAAGAACGAGAAAACTGAAGGAACAGGATGTAGAGATGTTGCTAAGAGCTCAGATGAGGAACAATTGATTCACGGTGGTGCCAACATACAAGCCATCCTGTCACAGCACAGATCAATAGCTGATGCTCATGATGGCTGAGTTCTATTCAGTCTGCTCTGTTTAAAAGCCAAAGAAGTGGGCTTCCCTGGTGACGCAGCGGTTAAGAACCTACCTGCCAGTTCAGGGGACATGGGTTCGAGCCCTGGTCTGGGAAGATCCCAGATGCCGTGGAGCAACTAAGCCCGTGCACCACAACTACTGAGCCCGCACACCTAGAGCCTGTGCTCCACAACAAGAGAAGCCACTGCAATGAGAATCCCGCGCATCGCAACGAAGAGTAGCCCCCCTCACTGCAACTAGAGAAAGCCTGTGCACAGCAACAAAGACCCAACTCAGCCAAAAAAAAAAAAAAAAGAAAAAGCCAAAGAAGTAAATAATATATTTTAGAAGCATCTTCAGCCAGAGCAGTAATTTTAATTTTAAATGTAATGTACATTTATTGTTTAAATTTAAAAATAAATTTAAAATTTCAATAGTCACCAAAATAGATTTTCCTCTATTTGCCAGAAATCTTACTTACAGGACACATCACGCATACTATACCTTAGCCATTTTAACTAACTTTGGTTTTATTTACTTAAAATTGAGAGGTTATGATATAAAAGTATTAATTCTAACTGCAGTAGTTCATACTCTATTGAAAAACATATGAGCATTTATTTATTCGTGCCTTGTAACAACTTTTTAAGGTTGATATATGAGTTATCACTATTGTCTCTATTTTAAAGAATATTAAACTGATATTCAGAAAGTTAAATGTCTTGACACATTGTTTAAGTGATGGAGCAGGAACTCAAACCCTGGCCTTGTGAATCAAGACGCTAAGTTCATTCCATAACCCCAGACCTCTCTTCGTTTGTTCATTCATGCACTAATTCATCCATTCAAAAACATTCATTAGATTCCTATTACCTTCTAGATATTTTGCTAGGCAGAAGGATAAGCAGAATGGTAGGTTTCAACCTCGGAACTCAAACTCTTTGGGGACCCAGATATTAAAAACAAAACACAAGAGCACAATGTTAAATATGCTGCAGTAGACACTTAGGTTGCTTCCATACCTTGGCAATGTAAATAATGCTGCTATGAACATTGGGGTGCATGTATCTCTTCAAATTAGTGTTTTTACTTCTTTCTGATATATATCCATAACTGGAATTGTTGGGTCATATGGTAATTCTATTTTTAGTTTTTTAAGGAACCTCCATACTATTCTCCACAGTGTCTGTACCAATTCACGTTCCCACCAACAGTGTACGAGGTTTCCCTTGTCTCCACACCTTCTGCAGCATTTGTTATTTGTGGACTTTTTCATGATGGCCATTCTTACTGGTGTGAGGTGATACCTCATTGTGGTTTTGATTTGCATTTCCCGGATGATTAGTGGTGTTGAGCATCTTTTCAAGTGCCTGTTGGCCATCTGCATTTCCTCTTTGGAAAATTTCTATTCAGTTCTGCCCATTTTTTAACTGGGTTGTTTGGTTTTTGATGTTCAGTTGTCTCAGCTGTTTATGTATATTGGCTATTGACCCTCTATCGGTCATATTTGCAAATATCTTCTCCCACTCAATAGGTTGTCTTTTCATTTTGTCAGTGGTTTCCTTTGCTGTGCAAAAGCTTTTACGTTTTTTTAAAAGTGTCCATCAACAGATGAACGGATAAAGAAGATGTGGTATATATACACAACAGAATACTACTCAACCATAAAAAACAATGAAATTTTGCCATTTGCAGCAACGTGGATGGACTTGGAGGGCATTAGGCTAAGTGAAATAAGTCAGACGAATATTGTATAATATCATTTATGTGTGGAATCTAAAATAATACAACAAACTAGTGAATAAAACAAAAAGAATCAAACTCACAGATCTAGAGAACAAACTAGTGGTTACCAGTGGGGAGAGGGAAGGGGGAAGGGCAAGATAGGTCTCGGGAGAAAAGGGTGATAATTAGGATCATATGCAATCATGTGTGTGAAACGTTTGAAAACCGTAAAGCATTATGGGATTTAAAGAAGTTTTCATTCAAGTAAAAAAATAAACTAAATAACACATGCTATAATACACGCATTTGTAACAAATGCCATGGGATCACAAAGGAAGGTGAGAAGGCATTCATTCTGCATGACGAGGACCAGGAATAATTCTAAGGAGCTTTGAAAGTTCACCAACAGAGACTGAGGTGACAGGCATTCCAGGAAGAGAGAACAGTGCAATCACAGGCTCCATGATGCAGCAGTTGGGGGAGAACTGTGTCACGTGATGTGTTCACAGCTTGGGGCCCTCCAGGAATTGGGGTGAAGAATGCAACACTGAGCTTGAAGCCTGTGCTGACAAGTTTGGGCTTGGAAGCCATGCAAGAGAGCTAAGTAGGGGAGTTAGCCATCACAATATATATTTTAGTAAGATAAGGTGCTCTCAGAGGGGACCCAGAGACAATGAGATGAATTGCAACAGTCCTGGTGAGAAATAATGAGACCCTGAAACCAGACCCCAATGGGAACGGCAAGGTGGGTCAGGCATTGGATGAGCTGTGGATGACTGGGCAGGCGTGTGGAAAGCAAAATAAGTCAGATCCAGTAAAGTGCAAGCCTACGATCTCACTGTATCAAGCACAAAATCCAGCAAAACTAGTTTGTGTTAGAATAAGAGCTAGTAGTTATCCCGGGCAGGAAGGGAGCATGCGCTTTGGGTGCCCTGCTTCTTTCTGTCTAGATTTGTGTGCCGTTTACCTGGGTGTGTGCAGCTCTGTGCAAAGGCATGTTACATGTCTGTAAACAAGGCAAGCAAGTTGAGAAAAAAGTTGGCGATGTGGCCGAAGTTGCTCTAGGGAAGACAGGAGGACAAGAAGAGAAGGAGGACCGATCTGGAGCGGAAGACGTCACCGTAGAACTGGACAGGCTGGGGTCTCTCTGAGATGCCTTCGAGCTACTGACGTGGTGACACTGAATGAGAAAGTCTCCAGAGCAAAGTCATTGCCTTATTTGAGTTGCAAATCGTTTCCCTAAAGTTTCATAGTAAGAACACGTAAATAATCCAAAATAAAAGATTCAACTATTGCGTTTCTTAAGTCAAAGTGTTTGTATTTGTTTGCAACCTTCCTCTTTAACTGTTTCTGGGAAACCCCAAGTGCTGCGGGCCAACTCAGAGCGCAGCACGGCCTTCCCGACCTGCCTCGTTCCACGGGCTGGGCAGAACGGGACCCAGGAGGTGCAGGCGCGGCTCGCTTAGAAGCGTCAGGAGGATGGGTTTGCTCCACTTACCCCCAGGCCAGCCGACTCTGCGGGTTGGGAAGGCCTAGACACCCATCCCCAACTTCACCTCCGCATCCTCTGGCGGGTGGGCATCCTCCCTGTGCTGTGGGAACCGCTAGGGTTCCGGGGGAACCGTCCAGCCCATGCGCGCTCCCAGCCCCCTCCTGTCAGCCGGCCACGGACCAGCTGAGCCCCTGATCTCGTTCTGGATCCGGACTCACCCGCTTCCTTAAGCAGCAGCAAGCCTCTCTTGGCCTCCGCCAGCGGCAGCACGAAGGACGTTTTGGCCGTGTGGAAGCAGAAGCCACACTTGTAATTGCACTGGCGGGTGAAGTGATAATTAACGCTGGTGGGGGTGATGGGCAGATCGCAGTCCTCTTCGTCTTCCCTTCTGGGCTTCCTTGGTTTTCTCCTGCCCCGCTGCTGCTGGCTCTTCTTGCCCCCCGCCAGCCAGAATGCTGCCCTGAGCCGCGGGAACAGGGTCCCCAGGCTGCTCCACAGGGAGCCCAGGTGCTGCACGAAGGCGCTCAGCAGCTTGAGAGTGAATGACACGGGTACCAGCATCCACATGGTGACCAGGTGCCCTGAGGCTGCCCTGCAGCTGCAGGCTCACTTTATAGGTGCCTGGCAACCTGTCACATGGGGAGGAGGGACACACCTCCCTTGACTAACTCTCAGCTGTGCACAAGTTTCGATTTCTCTCTTCATGAAAATGAAAGTTGGAACAGGGCCAAGACTGAAGACTCAGACTAAGACTGACATCTGCTTTCCCCTGCCCGGCTGCTTCCCTCTGTCTGTAAATAATAGGGGTATAACTAACAGCCTCCTAACTGGATACAGATGGAGAAGGTATTGATATCTAATGTCTGTCTCGATCTAGCAGATAGCAGCAGAACTAGACAGAGACGTAGCCACGTCTGTAGCTGTTGTATTGCTTGTGCATGACATAACATGTAGAAGCTTCTACTCCAGCACCCTTCACCTGGGGGCACTCAGCAAGAGTTTGTTAGGAGAGCCAAATAGTGAAAAGAATGAATGACCCTTGGAGGATGAGACCCTACTCCATGAGCCTCAGCATCCCCTTTCAGATCACAGTCAAAACGCATAGGCACATTATGACACTGATGCCTGAATCTTTCTTTAGTAATTTATCTTAATGTATGCAGTTTTACATGTTCAAATTTAGACATTGTATTTCCCTGCATGTCTATGCATTTCTATACCATTTTTAATAGACAATAGGAAAATCAGATGCTTTTCTAAGATGCTTCCTTTTTTAAAAAATTGAAGTCTAGTTGATTTACAGCGTGTGTTAGTTTTAGGTGTCCGCAAAGTGATTCACTTATACATATCTATCTGCTCTTTTTCAGATTCTTTTCCATTATAGGCTATTACAAGATATTGAATATAGTTCCCTGTGCTATACAGTAGATCCTTGTTGATTGTCTATTTTATATATAGTAGTGTGTATTTGCTAATCCCAAACTCCAATTTATCCCTCCCTGCCTTTCCCCCTTTTAAAACCATACGTTTTTTCTTCTATGTCTGTGAGTCTATTTCTGTTTTGTAAATAAGTTCATTTGTATCATATTTTAGATTATACATATAAGTGATATCATATGATATTTATCTTTCTCTGTCTGACTTATTTCACTTAGTATGATAATATATAGGTCCATCCATGTTGCTGCAAATGGCATTATTTCATTCTTTTTTATGGTTGAGTAGTATTCCACTGTATGTATATACCACATCTTTTTTGTGTGTGTCTTAGACATTCATTTATTTATTTTATTTTTTATATATTTTTAAAAATTTTTATTGGAGTATAGTTGCTTTACAATGTTGTGTTAGTTTCTACTGTACAGCCAGGTGAATCAGCTATATGTATACATATATCCCCTCTCTTTTGGATTTCCTTCCCACTTAGGTCATCACAGAGCACTGAGTAGAGTTCCCTGTGCTATACAGTAGGTTCTCATTAGTTATCTATTTTATACATAGTATCAGTAGTGTATACATGTCAGTCCCAATCTCCCAATTCATCCCACCCACCTCCATTTTCCATTCATCTGTAGGTTGCTTCCATGTCTTGGCTCTTGTAAATAGTGCTGATATGAACATTGGGGTGCCTGTGTCTTTTTGAATTGGGGTTTTCTCCAGATATATGCCCAGGAGTGGAATTGCTAGATCATATGGTCATATCCTAGATCATATCTATTTTTAGTTTTTTGAGGAATCTCCATGCTGTTTTCCATAGTGGCTACACTATCCAATGTTTCTTTATGCAAATACAAGTATGAATGTATAAAAAGTTTACACAACATTCAGTATATAATATCCACGTTCTATACTCTAGTTTTTTTAAGGAACCTCCATACTGTTCTCCATACTGGCTGTATCAATTTACATTCCCACCAACAGTGCAGGAGGGTTCCCTTGTCTCCACACCCTCTCCAGCATTTATTATTTGTAGACTTTTTGATGACAGCCATTCTGACTGGTGTGAGGTGATTCCTCCTGTAGTTTTGACCTGCATTTCTCTAATAACCAAGATTCTTCTTAGTTGGCAGGAATTACTGTGGTTTTTTATTATCTATTTTCACAGTTTTCCTAGAAAGTGTTGAGCTTTGTACTGAAATTTTCTTTCCTTTAGCCCTCTTTAATGGGAATTGGGTTTGATCTTGAGTGTGTGGTTTTATGTTTTCATGAGACTTGTAGGAAGTTGGGATAGTCCTAGTGGTTAAGTTTACGAAACCAGAAGCCTAGCTTGTCACTTACTAGCTAGGTGACTAAGTCACTTTATTTCTCTGGATCTTCAATTCCCATCTGTAAGACCAGGTATCTCAAGGGATATTTGTGAAGAGTGAAAATGCTAATTTATGTGAATTACTTAAAACAGTTCCTGGAAAATCATTCAGTTAGAGTCAGCTTTTGTTATTCTACTTGTGTTATGTTTTGAACAGAAGCAAAGATGACTTTTGTTTCACTGAGAAGGAAACTGAAAGCAAATTCAGCACAATAGCCAGTGTATGATTAATGATTACCAAGCCTGCAATGAGAAACGTGATCCAAGTTCTTGGAATCTTAGCCAAAAGGGTTTTAAAACCTTACCATGGCCTGGTTCAATTAAGAAATACTTTTTTTTTTTTTTCTAGATCACGTGTATATGAAGAAACGAAAACCAAATCAGTTTCCACTTCAAATCAAATATCAAATATGATTATGACAAATATGTCATAAAGGGTAACCACACAGACTTTTGAAGCCAAACATTTTAAGGTTTGAATCTTAGTTCAGCCAGTATTGTTTAATTCGGGGTAACTTTCTTTACTTGCCTGATTTTGCTAACACACCTGGGAAACATGGGTATTAATGTCTATTTCACCCAGGGCATTTTAAGGATTAAATGACATGAAGTTTATTAAGCACTGAAAGTAGAGTTCGACATAATCGATTAGAAATATCTAGCATGTATATAACATTATGCACCGGGCACTGGGCTATATTTTGTAGGCACTAACTTATTTTACAGCTGGGGAAACTTACATCACACAGGGAGTGAGAATTTGAACCAGGACTTAAACACTTGCAGTACTGCTCAATAATTGATAATTACTATCACATTATTTTATTATTACTTCTTAAGTCTGTTCTATCCAGGCCAGTTTCTTTTATATTCATTCATTTGTTTATTCATTCACTTATTCACTCATTCATTCAGGGATTTCTTTCTTTCCTTCCTTTCTTCTTTTCCTCAACAATGGTTTATTGAGAAGCTCCTATGTATCAGATAAAATGTTAATAAATATGAATAAAATACATAAGTCCAAGTCCCTTCTGGCAAAGAGCTCACAAAAGTCAACGTCACTTTGATATCCTTTGAACATATGCTTATTCACTCAGAACCTGTCTTTCTCCACGCATCCAAGAGTAAGGCTCAAGAGAAGTAGCCTTTCATATTCAAAGTCATGGCTGACAAAGGCCAGGGAGGGATTTCTTCTCCCAACTGCTCAAGATGGGTGTGGGCTGGAGGGAGGTCAAGGCAGCCCCTTCTTTCTCTCTACCTCTCGGGAGTCAGCCATCTCTAAAGACATCTAAATGCAACCAGGTAACAGCCAAATGTCACTACCATTTTTCATTAGCCAGGGACTTTTTTCTTTAAAGACTTGTACATCCCCAGGGTACTCCCTGCTCCCTGATGTGGACCATCCTGCAGTAACATCAAACAGCGGCTGCCACACATTAGCAGATTGTAGAATCGATTCAGTTAGTTGCAATCTTCATATTATTACTTTGGTAAGTCTTTTCCTGAAGCATCTTGTGCATAAAGAAAAGGGCACAATTCATACACATACAGCAGAACAAATTTTGGACCGAATAAGCACACATGTGTAACAACCATCTTGATCAAGAAACAGAACTTTGCTCAGACCTTCCTGTGTCCAGTACCTTCCCCCAGGCCCTAAACCCTACCTCTGCCCCAAAGATAACCATGTTTCTAAAACCCTCCTCTAGGTTTGCCTGCTTTTGAAGTTCCTGTGGATATAATCACACCTTATGTACTGTTTTCTGTATAGCTTCTTTCACTCAATGTTATATTTGTAGATTTATCCATTTTGTTGTGTCTACCAGTACTTTGTTCATTTTCATAGCCATCTAGGATTTTATTGTTGGAATATACCACAATCCATTTAATCGTTCAATTATAATGAGCATTTGGGCTGTTTTGGTATTACGCTATGAATTTTCTTGTACATGTCATTTGGTCAACATAAGTATGCATCTGTGTTGGGTATACACCCAGCAACGGGATCACTGGTTCCTAAAAAGTATACACATAGGGCTTCCCTGGTGGCGCAGTGGTTGAGAGTCCGCCTGCCGATGCAGGGGACACGGGTTCGTGCCCCGGTCCGGGAAGATCCCACATGCCGTGGAGCGGCTGGGCCTGAGAGCCATGGCCACTGAGCCTGCGCGTCCAGAGCCTGTGCTCTGCAACAGGAGAGGCCACAGCGGTGAAAGGCCCGCGTACCACAAAAAAAAAGAAAAAAATATATATATATATATATATACACATATATACTCCCCTTTAGTACATAACTCCATAGAGTTTTCCAGTGTGCTGGCCCGATTTACACTCCAACCAGAATAATGTAAGTATTGCTCCACATCTTCTCACTTGGTGTTGCCACTGTAAGATGTTTGTTTTGTCTGGTTTAATTTTAGTCATCTCAGTGGGTGTGGAGTGGTGTCTTGTGGTTTTACTTTCCAGTTTCCTGATGACTAATGATGTTAAGTGTCTTTTTAATATATTTATTAGCTATTTGGATATTCTCGTTTGTGATGTGCCTATTCAAATCCCTTGCCCCTTTTTGTATTGGATTTTCTGCATTTTTATGATTGATTTGTAAGAATTCATCGTATAGATGTACTTTCTTAGTTATATGTTTTGCATATATCTTCTTTAACTCTTTGTCTTTCCTGTTCACCCATTTACTGGTTGTAATTTAATTCATCCAACGAGTGCCATTTCACTAATTTACAGAGTTGTAATTATGTGTGTGAGTGTGTGTATTTAAATAAATACAATGTAATATCAAAGCACTTCAAAATAAGAGGTCCTTGAACTTTTAATTTAATTTCCATGTGTGTGTGTGTGTGTATTGGGTTGTGTTTTAGGAGTCCTAAGACCACCCACGTATTTGCTAATCGGCTATAAGGACTCCTGGGACAGGAACAGGTCACACTCACAGGTGGGCTTTATTCCAGGGAAGAGATGCAGAGCAAGGATAACAAGAAAAAGATGACCATCAGAGGAGTCTGGAGAGACGGGCACAGCTTCTGAGTCCTTCGCCATCTGGGTTGCATAGATAGATGTGCTTTCTTTCTAGCAGCACTCCCACCCTGGGTACAGGAGTGAGATAGCTGGTCAGGGAAGCCCGCTTGGGTCTCAGGTCTGCCATTACGTGGTGGGCTGGACACGCAGGCACATCCTGCTGTGACCAGTCTTGGTCACCTCATCTCAGGACCCCATCTGTGAATGAGGTGCCATCACCCATCTTGATGTCTGTGCGAAGCAACCCTGACAAGTTGCTGCGGCGTGTCCATTGTTCCCGGCGCAAACACAGAACCATCAGTGACTGATATAAAGAAGCTTTTGAGGGCATGTGTCTAGGATTTGGCCACGATGAATCGTGGTTCCAGGCTCCCCAGGAGAGATGCCGGGAGTAAGTATCTGCACTGCTGTGTTAAGTCTCTTCTCACAGGGAGCTGTATAAACTATATTTCTTCGTGAGAAAATCAACTCCACAATGTGACAGTGTACCCTTCAAATCAGAAGCCCACAACCCAGGGGTCTGGCCCCCAGAGCGGTTTTATGCGGTGCCAGCTGGTCTCTGCAGGCCAGAGCCTGGCCATGGAAGGGATCCCTTAGCCCGCTGGGCTAAATCAGGCGGGCAGAGACAGTTGGACTCAGGGCAGACTGGCGGGCCCCCCAGTGGGGAGAGACCCTGGGCCGCAGGCGGCGCCAGAGGGGATGTGGAGGGGCCTCCCTGGACCCCAGACTCCCGGCAGGAGCCCCTTGGCTACTCAGTGGGGTTGGATGTGCTGCTTTGACAGGATCCCGGCCTCGGTGAGAGGGGCGGGGTGTGGGGCCCACCGCCGGGGGGCGGGGCGTTCCCCGTCAGGCAGTACGTGTGCATGCGGGGTGGCGTGGAACTGAAACTGTTCACGGTGATGCCTCCTGGGGGCGGGCTGGAGGAGAGTCACGGGGCTCAACCCCTCTGGTCACGGGGTGGGGGGGGACGACACGTGGCAAGGTCCAGTGATGGCCTGGCATCCTCAGCAAAGAGAGTTGGTGAGGTTGGGTCCTTTTCTGTTGCGTTTGGTGAGGGACAGGGCGGTCCTGAGTCAGCAGACTTTGTGGTCTGTGAGAGTTTGGGATCTGGGCCCAGGTCCCTGGCAGCTCCCCTGCTTTGCCGAGCGTTGGGAAAGCAGCAGACTGCAGACGTGCCAATACAGTGATGTGCAAAACAGGACAGTGGACAGTGGCAGGGTCTGACTCACAGGCCGGAGTTTGCCAGGCCCTGGTCTAGAGCAGCAGTTTCCAAACTTACCGGTCTTGTGATGCTAAAGAGCTTTTGTTTTATCTATTAGTTTTTCCTATGTTAGTAATTAAATGCAGAAGCACTTACTTGTTGAAAAATAATAATAAGCTTGTTACAGGTTAATAATATTTATGCAAGAAATAACTTTTCTGTATCAAAAAAGTTCAGTGGAAAAAAAAATCAGAAGCCCACAAACATGCCCAAAAGAACTTTTATGAACCAGAAACTGATGGCTTATGTAATGGGGGTTTACCTGTTTCTTGATAAAGCAATTACTTATAAAACTTGTACAGTGCTTCTCAGAACCTTCATCAACTACCTTCCTGGGATTTGGATTACAGAATCATCACTCTTTCCTGGATTTATTTTGATAAATCTTATTTTCCAAGTTCATTATTTATTTTGTGATGTTTGGACTTACTGATATAGAATTGTATGTAAAAGTCCCTTTATTTGTGTCCTTTGTAACCTGTGGTTCTTTCCTCTTTTGTATTACTATTATGCTGACTTCATTTTCTTTTTATCCACTTGAATGGTCTACCTAGAAGCGTATCTGTTTAAGTACGTTTTCAAAAACCAATCTTTCAAAATTAATGTTTTGTCATTTTATTATTTATTAATTACAACATTTATATTAGTTAATTCTCCCTTTCTGCTTTTTTTTTTCCCTAGGAGCAGAATGACTGGAATATTTAATGTTTTCCTGGTTGATGTTGTTGGTGTTGAAGACTCCGGCTTTTTAAGTGAGTAAAGTCCTGCTATTCATTCACTCAAGGACCTCTTTCAAGTGTCTTTCCAGGCCCAGCTTCTTTCCTCCACACCCATTGGATAGGTTACTACAGGCAAGTTTATTCAATCTAAACCTGCACCCAAGCTGGGTCCATCAGATTCTCTGTCCTAGGAATTTGAAATTGGAGCTCAAAAATATGACAGAGATTTTTTTCCCTTCATGAATGAAGACATTGTATCTTCAGTCTTCGACTCCCAGTTAACATTGAGCGAGACCAGATCCTGCAGTGTCGCTAATTTCACAGTCTCCTGGTAGGGAGGAGGGTGAGTGAAAATGGAGAGGAAAACTTAAATTAAGAGCAGATATGATTCGGGGGGGGGTCATGGAAAAAAGGTCAAGAAAGGCTCACAGGAGGATGCAATCCCGCCCTAAGGAACAAAAAGGACTTTGCTCTTTTCCTGTTTTCTTATGTCCCACACAGGTGACAACATCTCTGCCCCCTAAATGCCCAAAAGTCAAATTGCTCATAGAGATTAAAAATGATCCTGTTCTCAAAGGGCTAAAAACATCTTCATCTCAGAATCATTCCTTTTGCCTATTAACCATACTTCAACCACATATCTGTACTAGTTCATGTCTATCAAAAAGGGTTTTTCTTTCAGAATTAAACGTAATCCCACGTGAAATGCACATAATTAATAATTGATTAAATCATACCTATATGCTTTCAGTTCATCTAATGTTTTCCATCTTTGTTTCAATTCTAACTTTTGGGTCTGCTGGACAATCATTTTCAAAGATATAAGTCAATGAGTAAAAACAAAATAAAACATCCAAATAATCTTGTCAATGCTGCTTTACTATACAAAGGCAGCAATACATCGACGCCGGCTGCTGGCTGATAAGGCGGTTCCAGGCCATCAGGCTGCTGTCTCATTGGACCTGCGTGCACGACTTTAATTTGGCGTAAGGCAACTTAGAGGTGCCATTCTGGGGACACTTCTCAGTTTGAGAGTCAGCAAAAGGAGGGGTTAATTCCAAAAGAGGGGAAAGCGTGTGCAAAGCGGGGTGAAAACGCCCCAGCGGCTTCCAGGCCTGGAGTCCGGACGCGGGCGGGGCGGGCGCTCGGGGCGCAGGGCTGGGGTCGCAAGCGGCCGCGTCTGCGAGGCCCGCAAGGTGAGCCCAGGTGAGGCGTCGGCGGTACCCGAGAGTGAGCAAGAGCCGGTGAGCGTGGTGGCGCAGGGGAGACAGACAGACACACACACACACACATACACACACACACACAGGCTCCGAGGAATTATTCAAACGGGGCCTGGCACCCCCTGCCCGCTTCCCATCAATCGCAGCGCGGGTCCCCATCGGCGGCTGCCTGCTCCCGGTGCGACCGCGCGGCGAGGCGGAGGCGGAAGCGGAGGCCGGGGAGGGCGCCCCATCCAGGGCCCCGCCCGCTTCCCGCCGCCGCCGCCGCTTCGCTTTCGTTTTTCCCCGCAGCGCCGCCCGCCGAGTCCCGGGTTTCGTTTAAGACGCGCGGGGCGGGACCGGGAGGCGCCCATGGTCTTCGGCCGCCGCCCGCGCGCCCCACTGCTGCTCGCGCGTCTCTCGGGGCTGCGGCGCGGGGCCTGCGGTCGGGCCATGGCGCCGCCGCGCTGCTTCGCGCTGGAGCTGCCCGGCTGCACCCTGGCTCACTTCGCAGTGGGCGACGAGGCCCCAAGCGCGCGCCCCGACCCCGACGTGGCCGCGCTCCTGGGCCCCCCGGGCCGCAGCTACTCTCTGAGCGTGCCGGTGGCCGGGGGCGCGGGCTGCGCGGCCCAGGTGCGCGCGGCCCGGCTGCACCAGCGCTTGCTGCACCAGCTGCGGCGCGGCCCCTTCCGGCGGTGCCAGCTGCGCCGCCTGCTGTGCTACTGCCCGGGCGGCGGGGAGGGGGGCCTGCAGCACGGCTTCCTTGTCCGCGACCCCCGCGACAGCCCCGACACCCGGAGCGCGCTGCTGGCGCTGCTGGACGCCTGCCCGGAGGCCCCGCGCCCGCGCCTGGCCGAGTTCTCCGGCGATCCGCTCTGCCGGCTGTGGCAGCTGCCGTGGGAACGGCGGGACGGCCAGGGGTGGCAGCAGCTGGGCCGCGAGCGCGTCGTGCCCGTGCCGGAGCCCGCGCTGCACCCGGTGGTGCCGGAACTGCCTAGCTCTGGGGTCTTCCCCCGCCGGGAGGCCGCCCGCGCCGTTCTGGAGGCGGTAAGAGTTGGATCCCTTCCCAGCGCTCAGGGTGGATTCCCCAGGCCAGGGAAGCAGACACCATGCGCTCTCCGCGCGGCTGGCCTGTCCAGACCTCCCTTTGCCAGGGAGTTGCTTTACTCCCGAGCGCAAATCTGGTGGTGAAGGTCGCCGGTGGGCCAGCCTCTGTTTAGACACCGTGGCTCTTTCCAGATTCTTGCTCTCCAGGGACCCCCAACCCCATGGGGGAAACTGACATCCCAACAGGATCGGTACGGCTTCCGCGCTGGCGGTGCCCGAGGTGGGGTGTGCCGCTGGGTACGGGGAAAGCAATGCCATCTTGGAAGTGATGACCCTGTTCTGGGAGGTCGGGGTGTAGAGAAAGGGCATGAGCTTGGGGGTTTAAGAAGCTTAGATTAAGCGGTGCCTGCTTGCTTACTGGCTGCCACCCAGACACTCGGCTACTCCGTGTTGCTTTGTGCCTTTTCATCTGTAAAATACCTGCCTTGAAGTGTTAGGACAGGGAAACATCTGACACACAAGAGGTGCTCGGTGCGGGACAGCTAAGATTCTGCCTGAGCGCAGCCTGGGCAGGTCCCTAGGCTGGACTATGGATCTTAGATACCTTGTATGAGCCTTGGGATAGTATTTCCGAGTGGTTAAGATTGCAAGACCTGGGTTTGAATCCAAACTCTGGCATTTATTACCTGTGTTGCTTTCAGTAAGTTTATTAAACATTCTTCTTTGCCTTGGTTTCCCTGATCCGTAGATGGGGTTAATAACAGTAACCCACTCACAGGGTTATCTTCAGCAGTGGCCAAGTTAATACCGTGAAAGCACTTAGACTATTGCCTTGCTCAGAGTAAGCACGTGAGAAGAAAATACATGTCTGGACCTCTCTGTAGAGGTGCTGTGAGTACACATGAGGTCAAAACCTGGAATCCCCCGGAGACCCTGCCCTACCCGCTTGGTGACTGCAGTGCTTGGCACTCTTCTGAGCCCCCAAGAGCTTAGGAAAGGACAGGATGCTGATTGCTTTCTTTGGAGCCTACAGTGCGGCTGATTTCCCACATTTGTGACACACAGGGCCCATGGTTCCACTGTCGCTACGTGACACTGCTTTGCAATTATACATCTTTTCTGTCCTTCCTCCTCTGGGGGAAGCTGGTCAATGAGAGTTGCAGGCTGGCTGGTCCCGACAGTTACGGCCTTTTTGAGCCTCAGCTACGCAGGACAAAATAAAGCAATCCAGCCCTTGCTCAGGTTCAAAATACTTCACATTTTTATGCCTTATTAGCATTGTGCAGTCTTCTTCTCAGCAATTAGATATAGCTTCCGCCAAGGCCCCATTGCTTTGCTGCTGACGCACGGACATTGTTTTACAGTGTACATCCTTCATTCCTGAAGCCCGGGCTGTGCTGGACCTGGTTGACCAGTGCGCAGAGCAGGTCCAGAAGGGAAA
This sequence comes from Hyperoodon ampullatus, assembly GCF_949752795.1. Lineage (NCBI taxonomy): Eukaryota > Metazoa > Chordata > Mammalia > Artiodactyla > Ziphiidae > Hyperoodon > Hyperoodon ampullatus. The sequence goes on from NC_136928.1 coordinate 84,230,683, forward strand.
GTTCCCTGTTATTGTCATTGAAGGCCTGGATGCCACAGGTAAGAGAATATTACCTGCTAGTTACAGGCAATGAGTTGTAGGAATAGACAATTCTTGACACACAAAACATTATACAGGGTTCAATTCATAAGCCTCCTGTGAGCCTCTGTCATGTGCCAGGCATGGAGCAAGGCTGGCCTGGGACACAAAGATGGATAACTTCTGTTATCCATCCCCGTAAGGTGGGGGGAGCCTCAGGTGCTCCGGTGAACATGGGAGGGCACTGGGTACAGCCTCGACGTGGACGATGAGGGGCAGTCATGGTCCAGGAGACCTTGGAAGGATGGATCCTGGACTGGGCTTTCGGTAGGACAGGAGTTGGTCGGGTGAGGAAGGCGGGAGAGAGCCTCCAGACAGAAGAAACAGCAGGGTGAAGCTGGGGACTCGAACCGGCCTGGTGTGTCCAGGAACTGCAGGCAGTTCAGAGGCCCCTGTGCAAACAAAGTGTGGAAGAACGAGGGAGTGGAGGGCAGAGCCTTTGGAGCTGCCAAATAGGCGTCAGAATACAGTGGACGTGCCCACACTTAGTCCAACACACGTCAGCAGGAAAAGGGTGGCTCCAAAGGCCACAGGGAATACCCAAGGACAGGGTGGATCTGGGAGAACCACAGGGTCACGAGGTTCCCTGTGAGTCTCCTTCCTGTGTCAGGTGAGGCGTGATAGGAGGAGTGAGTTCCTGGAAGCTGAGTGAGTTCCTGGAAGCTGATAGCAGAGCTTATCATTAGTTTGTAAACGAGATGACCATTTGTTTTTTTCTTTCAAGCATTCTCACACCTAATAGGAATCCTGAATTCCCAAGGGTTGGCCACTTTTTGTAAAGAAATGTATTATTTAATTAACTCCTTCTGGTAACAGGTAGAAAGAATGTCTTTGCTCTGACATTAATGTTAACTTCTGGGAGTGATGCCATGGCTGTGGTTAAGATGTGCTGCATTTTGTATCCGACCTGCAGGTAAAACTACTGTGACCCAGTCAGTTTCAGATTCACTCAAGGCTGTTCTCTTGAAGTCACCACCCTCTTGCATCAGCCAGTGGAGGAAAATCTTTGATGATGAACCAACTATCATTAGAAGAGCTTTTTACTCTTTGGGCAATTATATTGTGGCTTCTGAAATAGCTAAAGAATCTACCAAATCGCCTGTGATTGTAGACAGGTGGGTATAAAGATGCATTGAATTCGGCATTTTCTTCCTAACATATGAGTAGTGTGTATGTGTGTGTGTACATATACATGCAAGTACACAATAGTGTTTAAGACAAAGTGTATTATGACAATAACAGGAATAATGTCTATGATTTATTAATCACTTACACCACTGGCTGGCATTTTGCTAAAGACGTTATACATACTATACTAACATCTGGAACAACTACTACATGGCTACGAAAATTACTGATGAGAAACACAGGTCTTAGAAAATTTAGGTAACTTGCCAAAGTGACAGAGCTAGAAATAGCATATGGGGGATATTAACAAAAGTCTCTGCTTCACAGATCAAGCTTTCAGTGGTTCATTTGCTTATTGGCTTATTCAACAAACATATATTGGGCATCTACCATTTGCCAAAGACGGTTCTCAGTGTAGAGGATTCGGTGGCAAATGAGCTAGGCAGTGCCCTGCTTTCATGGAGCAAACATTCTGTTGAAGGAGAAGGTAATAATCAAGCATATAGATACATAAGGTAATATCAGAGAGTGATAAATACTATAAAGGGGAGAGATCAAGGTCGTGTGGTGGAGGATGGCCAACCCCGCACTAGATGTGACTTAGGAAGGCCTGTGTGAGGGGGCACCAGTGGTCTGAGCTCTGAATGGCCAAAGAGAGACACACCTGAAACTCCTGGAGTAAAAGCTTTGTGGGAGAGGGGTTGGCAAAAGCAAAGTGTAGAGACGGGAAGGTGCGAACACATTCCAGGGCTAGAAACAGGCCATCGTGAGGAAACCGTGTGGACGAGGGGCTGCCGTCTGGATGGATAAAAAGGCAGAGACAGGTCAGCAGGGTCTGTGGCTGTGATAAAAGAGTGTGGCTTTTAGTCTGAGTGCAGAGGGGGGCCTTTGGGGGGTTTCTGATAATGGAGTGACAGAAGCTGAGTTATATTATGAAATTTCATATATAAGAAATAGCTTAAAAGTGCTACAAAAATGGACAAAGGGAACGGCAGGCAAGTCCTACTAGGAATGGAAATTCAAACGACGATGAGAGCCCATTTTACTCTCATCAGGTTGGTGAGAACTCATTAGAAAAGTCTGATAGCCCAGAGTTGGAGATGATGTGGATTGATAGAAACTCACATGGCGCTAGTGGGAGCGGGCACCTGGAGGGTGACTTGGGGAGCAATTTGAGAAGGTTGCTTCCACTTCCTGAAGAAATACTCACAGAGTTTGTTTCAGCTTTGTTCATAATATTGAAAAACTTGAAAAACCAAAGGCATCAGCAGAAGCATAAATTAATACTGGCATATATTTATAAAATGGAGCACCGAACAGCCATATGCAGTCGTAGGATGCATCAATGTGCCTAAGTTACAATACAAAACTAAACTAAACTAGTTACTAACTACCTACCAACTAAAGGGCTTCAGTTGCAGCTGAATTTGTCCTTAACATTACTCCAGTGTACATCTTGTTCTTGCTGCGATTTTACTTATTTTTGGAAAGATGAGCAGTTGCATTGAAGTCGGACAAGTGTTCAGGGAAGAGCACTAATTATAAATGGAAATCTCAAGGAATTGTAAAAAGTGAACACAACCTGCACCCAGATCGTGACTTAGAACCTTACTCCACCCTGTGAGTTCCTTCCCTCCCAGTCACGACCCATCCTTCCGCCAGTGGGAACCACGACCCTGACTCCGTCACCGTAGATTCGTTCTGCTTGTTCCTGAACTGTCTGTACAGGCAGATGGACATTGACCGCTGTTTGCATCTGCCTTCCTTCACGCCACCCGTGAGAATCGTCCCTGTTGCCGAGACCATTCTTTTTTTTTTTTTTTTTTTTAAAGGGCTTCAAAATGCTTGGCTTTATTTATTTATTTATTTATTTATTCATTCGTTTATTTATTTATTTATTTATTTATTTATTTATTTATTTACGGCTGTGTTGGGTCTTCGTTTCTGTGCCAGGGCTTTCTCTAGTTGTGGCAAGCGGGGGCCACTCTTCATCGCGGTGCGCGGGCCTCTCACTATCGCGGCCTCCCTTGTTGCAGAGCACAGGCTTCAGACGCGCAGGCTCAGTAGTTGTGGCTCATGGGCCTAGTTGCTCCACAGCATGTGGGGTCTTCCCAGACCAGGGCTCGAACCCATGTCCCCTGCATTAGCAGGCAGATTCTCCACCACTGCGCCACCAGGGAAGCCCGTGACCGTTCTTTTACACAACTTTGGTGCCCATGTGTGTTACCAAACCAGGTTCGACGTTCCCCAAGCCAAGCACTGAGACTCTTGTTTGCAGCAGAGAAAGGGTTCATTCATAAGGCCGCCAAGCAAGGAGATGGCAGAACACATCTCAGGTCTGCCTTCCGCAAAGCAAGGGGCTTGATATTTATGGGACGAAGAAGCAGAGTGGTCTGAGGCGTGGGAAGCCTGGGGAAAGGTGACTGGACCTAAGAAAACGTGTGTGGTGGTGAGTGGTGGTGGGGAAGATGAAAACCGTAAAAATTAGTTAGAAGGCATTTGCTATCATCTAAGCTATAATGCCAGCGGGTACTCTTAACCTTGGGGATGTCAAGATAGTGATTTCAAAGTTGGCAAGTTACAAGGAATCCTAGACAAGGGTAAGACAATGCTTTCCTTTGTGGGACTTCTTCACCTGTGGGATGTTTCCACCCTATTGTTAAAGTCCTTGGATTTACCATATTGATATATATATATATTTTTGTTAGTGTCTCTTTATTTCAAGGAGGTAGACTAGGCTTTTCCTAATAAAGTGTGACTTCATAAGGCACATTACTTCCTAAGATGTCCAAAAATCCTGGAGCAGCACTGGCTTCTGCATGTAGGTAGACACTTATTCTCTGCATCCTGTTTCCCAGTCTGTTCAATGATGATATTCTTTATCCCTTTCCTGCTGACCAGAATTTGAAAAAGAATAGATACATGTATATGTATAACTGAATCACCATGCTGTACACCTGAAACTAACACAACGTTGTTCATCAACTATACTCCAATACAGAATAAAAATTAAAAGACTTGTGGTGAATATCCAGTGAGTTGATGCAGCTGGACGTGCTTTGAAAACAGCAAATTGCTATAAAAATATAAAGCATTATTATATAAGTGATGTATAATGTGTCGACAAATTGCATTTGATTTGAACTAATGTGGTTTCCCTGATGGCAGGAATGGAGAATACTAAATAATGAGTTTGAAATTGATGGCCAGAGGGTATGATTATTTAAAATGAGCAGCAGTGTCGTCAGTGAGAGAACTCTGGCTTTGCAGAACAGGGCTCCCATTCTTCCCCGATTTTTCTTCTTTATGTCTGTGAATTGTCTGCAATTTTGTTTCTTTAAAGAGATAATGCTAGATCACCTTGTCAGATGAGAAGAAAAGAGCAGTTATTTGTTGTCTGGGTGGGTTTTGTTCATGTTTAAAGATTTTAAGGAAATCCATTTTAGACAACACCATCATCTAGCTGAAAAAAGAAGGGAGACGGAGTAATTTTTGATGGTGACTGTGGTTAAGGTTGGCAACTTAATCACCCTCATTACCTTTAAAAATCTATTCTTGCTGATGGTTTTTCTACAATAAAGAAGGCTTTTTACATTTAGATGATACCAGCCTCTGTATTCATAGCTAAGTATTTAATTCAGTGAACAGGGAGCATGTGCAAAATGCAGTGCAAATTGTAGTTTTGTTGCCAAGAAGAAGAAAACCTGGACCTGCTTGGGTTTATTCAGCTTGGGAGACAAGATGTATCTGGTGGAGAAGGTGAAAGGACAAGTTTGTAAGTGATTAAAAGTCTGGTAAGTGATACATAGGAATGGCCCCAGGCAGAATTCAAGGCGCTAGCAGCTACACTGGCCACGCTTTTGGAGGTGGAAAGGGCTTTGAAGAATGAAAGATATTAGAATTGATCAGCCCCCAAATTAATTTTTTACCTTTGTTCTTTTTAGTATTCTCTGTATTGTATTATCATAATTTGAAATGATGCAGCTTTAGTGTCCAATAAGAATTAAAAATTGCCTTATAATGACAGTGTGATACATTTCTTTTTTCAATTTTATTTTATTTTTTTATACAGCAGGTTCTTATTAGTTATCCATTTTATACATATTAGTGTATATATGTCAATCCCAATCTCCCAATTCAAGTGTGATACATTTTTAAAAAGCACTTGACTATTTTTGTAAAAACTATGGGAGGAAAACAAAGCTTTCATGATCTTCATTTTCCAGAAGAGGAATTTGAGACTTACAAATGTACACAAAGCAAGTGGGTGGCAGAGAGTAAAACAGTACACAGCTTGGATAACACTCTGCATTTATTTTGTAGATAAAGGACCAGTATGTCCTTTTCACTGTGAAAAGCAGTTCAAATCTAAAGTGATTAAGAATTTAGGATTTTAAAACAGTACAGGCAGTAAATTGAAAATACAGACAAGGATGGGGCCATGGGTGCCTCTCGACATTGGGATGTTTATAATTGTTTCATAAATGTTTTTGTAGGTGATAGTCCTTTGATGCTGGATTTGGAGTTTTGCATTTCGTCACTTAAAATTGGAATATGACATGAACAAGGCAAGAGTATAATAAACTATGCCAATCAATAAAATAATTCTAATTTATTTATTCCTACATCCAAAAAACATTATTAGTTGCATACCTACTGTGTGCCAGATGCTGGTTTCAGATTTTGGAATACAGAGATGACTAAAAACTGAATTATCTAATGGAGGAGGTGAAAGAGAGAAACTTGTACACAACTGGCTCTAATTTAGAATAAGTCCTTCAGGAGAGCTGAGCATGAAGGGCACTGAGAGCCCAGAGGAGGAAACAGTGAATTCTGCTGGGGGCTCCCTCTGTGTGTGCTGCCGAAGGAAGAGGAGGCACTTCGCTGCCTGAGACCCTCACTCCAGCTGGAGGAAAAGTGTGAAGACAGACCCCCATGGAAGAGCGTGCCTGGGTCCACGCTGGGAAGATGCTTGTGTCTTAGATGGAGGCTGAATGTTTTCTGGCAGGTGGTAGAAAGCCATTGAGGTTTTTTTTTTTTTTTTTTTTTTTTTTTTGCGGTACGCGGGCCTCTCACTGTTGTGGCCTCTCCCGTTGCGGAGCACAGGCTCCGGACGCGCAGGCTCAGCGGCCATGGCTCACGGGCCCAGCCGCTCTGCGGCATGTGGGATCTTCCCGGACCGGGGCACGAACCCGTGTCCCCTGCATCGGCAGGCGGACTCTCAACCACTGCGCCACCAGGGAAGCCCCAATGGGCTTTTTGAAAGAGCGGGCTGATTTGATTTTCTTTGATGGTTGTGATTTTCTTTTCCTCTCCTCAAAGCATTTTTTAAGATCAGCCGGTCAACAGTGACCGCAGTCACCCAGGGAGGACATTCACAGAGTTTCAGAGATTTTATCTGGGTTTATTTCTCTTTCTGATCCATACAGTTGCAATTGGATGACTGGAGAGCTGGGAAAGACAAAGGCCTCCTATCCAGGGTTCCTAGGATGCAGATTTCATCAGCAAGTCCAATTTTTTAATTTTTCATTTATTTATTTTTAAAATTGAAGTCAATTTACAAGGTTGTGTTAATTTCTGCTGTACAGCAAAGTGATTCAGTTATACACATATATACATTCTGTTTCTATTATGGTTTATCACAGGATATTGAATATAGTCCCCTGTGCTCTACAGTAGGATCTTGTTGTCTATCCATCCTGTATATACTAGTTTGCATCTGCTAATCCCAAACTCCCAGTCCATCCCACCCCAACTCTGCCCCCTTGGCAACCACTAGTCAGTTCTCTGTGTCTGTGAGTCTGTTTCTGTTTCATAGACAGGTTCATTTGTGTCATATTTTAGATTCCACGTGTAAGTGATGTCGTATGGTATTTGTCTTTCTCTTTCTGACTTACTTCACTTAGTATGATAATCTCTAGTTGCATCCATGTTGCTGCAAATGGCATTATTCCATTCCTTTTTATGGCTGAGTAGTATTCCATTGTATATATGTACCACATCTTCTTTATCCATTCCTCTGTTGTTGGACATTTAGGTTGTTTCCATGTCTTGTCAGCAAGTTCAGTTTTAAAACATTGTAGGAGCTGAATGGGCCTTCAGATTTTTGTTTGGCCAAGATACAACATTAAATACCAGTGGACTACCGAACAAATCTACCATCCCATGCCAACCTGCCATCACAAAAGAAAGCATCCTGCAAGGCCAAGGCAACAGAGTAGTCTCACAATACATGCAGTTTTAACTGAGTAAATGGAGCTCTGGGTGGTGTGCACTAGATTCTTATTGTGGTTGTTGATTTTAACTTATTTTTACATTTTATAAATACTTTAAAAAATAAGATTTAGTTTTACCTCTTTAATGTGTATAGTACTAGGACAAGTTCAGCAGAGCCATTCCTGGTTTCAACATCCTCAGCAGCTGGTTTTCAGGTGCTCCCTTGACTTCCTCTGTGGACGGGGAGCTCACTACCCCTCTCCTTCTCAGGTACTGGCACAGCACGGCCACCTACGCCATAGCCACTGAGGTAAGTGGGGGCCTCCAGCACCTGCCCCCTGCCCATCACCCTATATACCAGTGGCCCAGGGACCTGCTCAAACCCGACCTGGTCCTGTTGCTCACCGTGAGTCCCGAGGAGAGGATGCAGAGGCTCCAGGGCCGGGGCATGGAGAAGACCAAGGAGGAGGCTGAACTGGAGGCCAACAGCGTATTTCGTCAGAAGTAGGTGTCCCGATGCCATGTGAGGGGCAGGGGTCCCTGGCTGGGGTGACGATCCAGAAACAGCACTGACTCTGGTAAAGTGGAGGACGTGACATGGTTCCCATTTTCCAAACCTGAGAGGCAGTATCCTCCAAGTTAGATTCACTCCTTTCAATGGGATTGTTCCATGGGGCCACTGCGTGGTGGTGTTATAGCCACAGGATATGTGACTGGGGATCATATCTCCTTCTTAGTCTTTCTAGTCCTGGCTGTGCCGGCACCAGCATGAACCTGAGTGAGACAATACACTTTTCTGGGTCATCGTAACAGAATGGTCACAAGCACTGTCTGACGGCCTCACAGTGACTTTTACCTGTTAGGGGCTCACTGTGTGTCAGGCATTTTACTTCTGATGCTCTGTAACCCTTGCAAGGACAATGTTAGCTGTACTTCACAGTTTATAAAACTGAGGCTCAAAGGATTAAGTGATTTGTCTACAACTTGCATATCTACTGAGTAATAGAACTGGGATTAAACTCAAGACCTTTCTGATTTTAAGGCAGTGCTTTCATTTTCATTAGAAAGCTATGAACACAATAGCGGGAGTGTCTGGACCATCTTACTGCTTCACAGCTGACTAAATCACTTCTGTAGGACTGGTTTGAAAAGCCAAAACAGAATTGTTTATATAAATAAACAGTGATAGCACTGTTATCCTAACTTAATGCTGTTATAACGTAAATAATTAACCACCTAACTGTGTGCAGAGAAACCATGTCAAAGAATTGACTGGTTGGTATTAATTCAGTTAAACTTCATGACAGACTTGCAGGGAAGGCATTATTTCCGTCCTCGCTTCACAGATGAGGAAACTGAGGCACAGTTGGGAAAGAAATGTGGCGTCTTCTCCTAGCTGGTAGGTGGTGAGGCAGGGCTATGGCTCCAGACCATTGTCGACTAAAAAAATATTCACAGCCTAAAAGTTGAGAGTTATGTTTTATTTGGCAGGAATTTTTAGGACTTCAAGCCCGAGAGGCAGCATCTCAAGTAACCCTGAGAGAACTGCTCCGAGGAGGTGACAGGAGAGCTAGGACACATAAGAGTTTTGCAACAAAGGACAGGTAGTCTGAACGTCAGAAGATTATTGTTAATTAAAGAAAACCAGATAAGTCAAGTTAAGGAATTTAGCATTTTTCTGTCTATGGGAAGATGCAAGAGTCTGGGCTTGCTGAGATCAATCCTTCGATCTGCACCTCAGCTACCTGGGACCAGTATTCTGTGCTTCCCCATCCTGAGTTTCCTCAGGGCTCACCTTAGGGAGTGGCTGCAGTCTGAGGGCTGCTAGATGGCAGGTATTCTTCGTTTCCTTCCCGAGTTCCCTCAGGGCTCACCAGCTCACCAGCTGTGGTGGCTGCAATCTCTGATGACTGTGACATCCTTTGTTTACTGATAATGGCAGGAAATATTGCATTTCTCACCATCTACTCTGATCACTTTTTTAAAAAATTATTTTTATTGGAGTATAGTTGATTTACAATGTTGTGTTAGTTTCAGGTGCACAGCAAACTGAATCAGTTATACGTATACATATATCCACTCTTTTTTAGATTCTGTTCCCATATAGGTCATTACAGAGCATTGCGTAGAGTTCCCTGTGCTCTACAGTAGGTCCTTATTAGTTATCTATTTTATATATAGTAGTGTGTATATGTCACTCCCAATCTCCCAGTTTATCCCTCCCACCCCTTACCCACTGGTAACTGTAAGTTTCTTTTCTACATCTGTGAGTCTATTTCTGTTTTGTAAATAGGTTCATTTGTACCATTTTTTTTAAGATTCCACATAGAAGCGATATCATATGGTATTTGTCTTTCTCTGTCTGACTTACTTCCCTCAGTGTAACAATCTCTAGGTCCATCCGTGTCGCTGCAGATGGCATTATTTCGTTCTTTTATATGGCTGAGTCCGGGTGCTTGTTTTAACCACAAAGCTCTAAAGCTTTAGTCATATAATCTGAAACCGTGCACCTCAGATTGGGATTTGAACCCAAGAGGCCAGGACTCAAACCTGGCCAAAACCCACAGTCTCCAACTGAGATCACACACCTGGTTTCAGGACTTAATGAAGCTCAGGTTCTTGACATCTCATCACAGAAAGAATTCAGTGACAGACAAAGTGATAAGTAAGAAGTGGATTGTTTTAGAGAGAAACACACTCCACAGTCAAACTGTGGGCCATCTCAGAAGGTGAGAAAGGCACCAGGATATGGGGTTGACAGTTTTTATAGGGGTGGGTAATTTCATAGGCTGAGTGGGAGGATTATTGCACCTATTTCAGGAGGGGGCAGGGATTTCCAGGAGTTGGGCCACCACCCGCTTTTTGATCCTTATGGTAGACTTTGGAACTATCATATGGCCTGTGGGTGTGTCATTTAGCCTGATGATTTGTCACAGTGAGGTATATGGAGGTCTAGTGGAAGTTGACTTGTCTTGTCCGCCATCTTGGGCCCATTTGGTTCTAATCGGTTTATGTCGTGTCCTCGGGCTCTGTCATTCTTTCAAAGGCTGTGCCCTGCCCAGTTCCCTCCTGTTTCAAATCAGCCCCAGCTATTCTGTACACACCAAGGCTAGCTAACACTGGAAGGAGAGGTAAAATTCTACTGCGATTGTAGAAGACTCCTAAGTGAAAACAATGTATATGCCAAGGACCTCTGGCTTGTGTGAAATCCTTCAGGGCGCAGACTCTTGAGAAATTTGCCATTGGGCAATTTAGTTAATCTCTTTGAGCCGTTGCTCCTTTCTCTGCAAAATGGGGGTGGATGACATTGATTCTCTTCCTGAAGTAGCTCTGAATATGAAATGAGAAGACCATGCAGGATGCTAATGCTTGGCAGATAAAAGGTTTTGAATAAATGCAAGCTATTAAACATTATTATTAATTTCTCATTTATTAAACTAAATGTATTGAATGTCTCCTGTATGCAAAGCGAGTTGCCTGGGGGGCGGAAGTGCGATAAACCAGTTGGGGACCTGGCTTCAAGCTGTCTATACTTTGGTAGGAAAATAACATTTGCGTAAAGAGCCGTATTAACAAATGGCCAACTCTTTTCATTCTGCCTGTCTCCAGGGTAGAAGTGTCCTACCAGCGGATGGAGAATCCTGGCTGCCACGTGGTTGATGCCAGCCCTTCAAGAGAAAGGGTCCTCCAGATGGTGTTAAGCGAGATCCAAAATAATTGCAATTAATTGTAGTTCCTCTGGGCCAGGAGACACATTTGACTAGATTTGATGTTGTTTGATACATCTAAGCCCATGACTGGTTATGCAGTTTTCCCAGATTTCAGTTGCATGAGCTTGTCGTGTGGCGGAAGGTGGGACATTTCAACTGTACCTGAACCACTGTTCTCACTTCTGCCCGATGGACCCATCGGGACTGAGACTGGGCACATTCCAGTGAGAGACGGTGATCGCTTTCTGCCAAGTGTAACAAACGTTTTCTTGGAACAGGTTTTCAACTACACCCCTACCAAATGCTTCCAAGGTTTGTCTCCCCTAGAAAGCATGAGGTGGACAGAAGCAACCAAGAAGAGCTTCCAGATCAACAGAAGCTCCTCCAGCCTCTCCTGCGCCTGCACTGCCAGCTCCCGGGTGAGATCTTGAGGATGTGCTCGGAGCTGGTTTCCTCCCAGTCCAGCCACACTCCGTCTTTGTGAGCTCAGCCCCGATTCTTAGAGCCAACCACTCCCGAAGAACGTGTCTGTGTGTCCCGGCTGTCAGAAGACCCTCCCACAGACCCATCTTGTGGGTGGAGGACACTGACCAAGAAGACATCTGACTTGTGTCTGAGGCTAACAGCCCCTGAGAGGCCAACCCAAGATGCTCTGAATACAAATACACCAACAGTCCTTGGAATCTATTCTGCTTATTTACTTTCCTCTTCTTTCCTCTGAAAACATGGCTTTGGATAGAATGAGTGTTTTGCACTGAAGTAGATGCATTAAACTTAACGAATCCAGCAACATACTTATACTGCTGTTTACGTCTTGTTTGTCCTCAGTGTAGGGGCTGTGGTTTACTAATCAGAACTGAAGCCAAGAAGCTGAACACAATGCTTGTGTATTTTCATCAGACAAGTTTACTTTATCTTACTGAGTAAGCACAGTGGATCCTGGAATGGGATTTCTCAGTGAATTATCTTGCACTTGAATGTCTTATGATTACACATGAAATCAGCATTGAGATCTGTTTGGCTAGAAAAAAAAAAGAGCTGAGAAAAGAGGAAACAATAGTTATGGGGGCTTGGATGAGTCATTTAGCATCATGTAATTTGATCTAAAAAGTGATAGTGATTCTTCATTTGTCTTAAGGAGTTGACTGAACCAGGTGATTACTTAAAATTCCTTCCAGTTCTAAGATAAATTGAATCTGTGAATTATTTTAGGGGAATGTCTAAAGAAGACATTTCCCCCAAATAATTAAATTTATGGCATTAACAGGTTTATCACATGGACTCAAATTATAATAAAGTTTACATTAACTCTATCATAGTATTTTTCAAAACAACTATAGGTAGTTTATACATAATATATGTACCTATGTAAAGATGTAATTTCAGTTGAAAATATTTTTTAAAGCTGATAAATTGCGTTTGGGTTCTTTAAGATGTGATATCTAATTATGCTATTGGTGTTATTCACTTTAAACACTTTGAAAACTTTATGCTGGCAGCCTAGAAACACAAACATTTAATGCTTTCTTTATGTCTCTTGCCAATGAATAAACTTGCTGTGATTTTCTAACCTATGCTGTTGTTACTGTGTGTGTTGGTTTTTCTGAAGGGGGTCCCCCAATGAGGCTTTTGTACATGAGGGGATTTGGGGTTAAAGAAGTGAAAAGGTGTGAATTTGTGGTCAAAGTGCTTTCAGAGGAAGAGGAGGGTATTTTTGTTTTGTTTTAAACGTCATTTCAAGAAAGTGCAATTCCTTCCTCATTGCAGGTATTAAAGGGATTTTCTTCCCTAATCCAATAAGAAATAATTCTTCATACACTTGCGCTCTCTACACACTGTAATAGGTATAAGATTACTGAGTATGAGAACAAGCAGTGCCTCCTACCCAGAAACCGACGACAAGGCATCATTTGCTTGGCTTTGTTTCATTACCAGGTTTGTTTCCGTTCCTGTAATAGACCTTTAGTGTCCCGAATGTTTATTCTTCATCTTTTCCACAGCAATAGAACTATGAGCCCGACACGTGGCTGCCAAGAATTATGAATACATTTCCAAGGCTCCCTTACAGCTGGAGTGGCCAAGTGACCACTTACAGGTTCTTCCTGTGAGCAGAAGGGACATCAGGAATGTCAGGGGGAGGGTGTCCCTCTCTCCTTTTAACCTGCTTGTTATTCAGCGATGGTGGTGAGGCATTTGGGGACCGAGTGATGAGGGTGACACTATGCAGATGGAGAACGGGGACGGCCTTCACTTAGGAAAAGTCCATAAGGAATCGGTATGGAAGTGTCTGGAGTTCCATCCTAGAGGGCGTGTCCACCTGGGGACACAGCTTCTGTGCACAAAGCTCAATATCCACCTTCTCCATTTGCTTCCCCTTTCAGTGGCAGGTGTCTGAGATTTTTGCTCATTTTGTTTGCTCCATTTTCTACAGTAGAATCCCCCTTTTGGCTGCCTCTTCTCTCTGTGAAAGGTCTCTCTTTTCTAGAAGCAGTTGTGAAGCATCTTAAAAATGTTTTGACCCTGGTATCTTTTCGGAATATATACCGAGGAAATGATCAGTGATGCACATAGAAATGTTTTTATCATATCTGCATAATGTACTTCATAATGTGCAGACAGATACACCTTGTTTTGTTGCCCTTTGCCTTACTGAGCTTCACAGTACAATTATTTAAAAACTGAAAGTTGGAGGCAACCCTGTGTTGAGCAAATGCATCAGCACCATTTTTCCAACAGAATTTGCTCACTTTGTGTCTCTGTGTCACGTTTTGGTAATTCTCACAGTCTGTCATACTTTTTCATTATTATATTTGTTTTGGTGATCTGTAATCAGTGATCTTTGAGGTTATTGTTGTCATTGTTTTGGGATGCCACAAACCACACCCACATAAGACAGTGAACTTAATCAGTAAATGTTGTGTCTGATGTGATTACTCCACTCACTCGCCTTTCCCTCATCTCTCTCCCTTTCCTTGGGCCTCCCTATTGCCTGAGACACAAAATTATTGAAATCAGGACAATTAATAACCTTGCAATGGCTTCTAAGTGTTCAAGTGAAAGGAAGAGTTGCATGTCTCACTTTAAATCAAAATTTAGAAAGGATTAAACTTAGTGAGGAAGCCATGTCAAAAGGCCAAGATAGGTCAAAAACTAGGCCTCTTGTACCAAACAGCCAAGTTGTGAATGCAAAAAAAGAAAAGTTCTTGAAGGAACTTAAAAGTGCTACTCCAGTGAGCACAAGAAGGAGAAGAAAGCAAAACAGCTGTCTTGCTGATATGGAGACAGTGTGAGTGGTCTGGATGGAAGATCAAACCAGCCACAACATTCTCTTGAACCGAAGCCTAATCCAGAGCAAGGCCCTAACGCTCTTCAATTCTATGAAGGCTGAGAGAGATGAAGAAGCTGCGGAAGAACATTTTGAAGCTAGCAGAGGTTGGTTCATGAGGTTTAAGGAAAGAAGCCATGTCTCCATAACAACAAAGTGCAAAGTGAAGCAGCAAGTGCTGATGTAGAAGCTGCAGCAAGTTATCCAGAAGATCTAACTAAGATAATTAATGACAGTGGCTATATGAAACAACAGATCTTCAGTGTAGATGAAACAGCCTTATATTGAAAGAAGACGTCATCTAGGACTTTCATAGCTGGAGAGGAGAAGTCAATGACTGACTTCAAAACTCCAAAGGACAGGCTGACTCTTTTTAGGGGCTAATGCAGTTGGTGACTTGAAGTTGAAGCCAATGTTTATTTACCATTCTGAACATCCCAGGGCCCTAAAAAATTATGCTAAATCTACTCTGTACTCTGTAAATGGAACAACAAAGCCTAGATAACAGATCATCTGTTTACTGAATATTTTAAGCCTACTGTTGAGATCTACTACTCAGGAAAAAAAAAAATCTTTCAAAATATTACTGCTGGGAATTCCCTGGCAGTCCAGTGGTTAAGACTCGGTGCTTTCACTGCTGTGGGCCCAGGTTCAGTCCCTGGTCGGGGAACTACGATCCCATAAGCCACGTGGCTTGGCCAAAAAAATAAAATAAAATTTCTGTTCATTGACAGTAAATCTGGTTATCCAAAGAGCTCTGATGGAGCTGTACAATGAGATGAATGTTGCTCTCATGCCTGCTAACACAACATCCATTCTGCAGCCCATGGATCAAGGAGACTTTCAGGTCTTATTATTTATTTATTTATTAACATCTTTATTGGAGTATAATTGCTTTACAATGGTGTGTTAGTTTCTGCTTTATAACAAAGTGAATCAGTTATACATACACATATGTCCCCATATCTCTTCCCTCTTGTGTCTCCCTCCCTCCCACCCTCCCTATCCCACCCATCTAGGTGGTCACAAAGCACCGAGCTGATCTCCCTGTGCTATGCAGCTGCTTCCCACTAGCTATCTATTTTACGTTTGGTAGTGTGTATATGTCCATGCCACTCTCTCACTTTGTCCCAGCTTACCTTTCCCTCTCCCCGTATCCTCAAGTCCATTCTCTAGTAGGTCTGCCACTTTATTCCCGTCTTGCCCCTAGGTTCTTCATGACCTTTTTTTTTTAGATTCCATATATATGTGTTAGCATATTTGTTTTTCTCTTTCTGACTTACTTCACTCTGTATGACAGACTCTAGGTCCATCGACCTGACTACAAATAACTCAATTTTGTTTCTTTTTATGGCTGAGTAATATTCCATTGTATATATGTGCCACATCAAAAATGTGGAACGCTTCACGAATTTCCATGTCATCCTTGTGCAGGGGCCATGCTAATCTTCTCTGTATGATTCCAATTTTAGTATATGTGCTGCCAAAGCAAGCACAAGCCTTATTATTTAAGGAATACATTTCATAAGGCTATAGCTGCCATAGACAGTGATTTCTCTGATGGATCTGGGCAAAGTAAACTGAAAACCTTCTGGAAAGAACTCACCATTCTAAATGCCATTAAGAACATTCATGAGTAACGGGAAGAGGCCAAAACACCCACATTCACAGGGGTTTGGAAGAAGTTGGTTCCAACCTGCATGGATGTCTTTGAGGGGTTTAGAACTTCAGGGGAGGAAGCATCTTAGGATGTGGTGGAAACAGCAAGAGAACTAGGATTAGAAGTTGGGCCTGAGGATGGGACTGAATTGCTTCAGTCTCATGGTAAAACTTGAATGGATGAAGAGCTACTTCTATTGGTGGGCAAAGAAAGTGGTTTTTTGAGATGGACTCTACTCCTGGTGAAGATGCTGTGAAGACTGTTGAAACTACAACAAAGAATTTAGAATATTACATGAGCTTAGCTGATAAAGCAGTGGCAGCATTGGAGAGCATTGACTCCAATCTTGAAAGAAGTTCTATTGTGGGTATAATGCTATTGAACAGAATTGCATGCTACAGAGAAATGGTTCATGAAAGGAAGAGTCAATCCATGCAGCAAACTTCATTCTTGTCTCATTTTAAGAAATTTCTGCAGCCGCCCCAGCCTTCAGCAAACACCACTCTGATCATTCAGCACCACCAACATGGAGGTAGAACCTTCCACCAGCAAAAAATTAGACTCGCTGAAGGCTCAGATGAGGGTTAGCATTTTTAGCAATAAACCTCTTTAAAATTAAGGTCTGTATACTGCTTTTCCAGACAGAATTCTATTGCACACTTAACAAACTACAGTATAGTGTAAACATACTTTTATATGTACTGGGAAACCGAACAATTTATGTGACTGGCTTTATTGTGATACTCATTTTATTGAGTCTGCAATATCTCCGAGGTGTGCATGTATGCATAATGTGTGCTTAGGTATAATATGTACTGATTAAATACATTTGGGTAAATCCTTTTAATGAAATGCTAAGCAGAATGCACCTGAGAAGGTGTAAATTATCAAAAATACTTTTCTCTCATAGCCAGTGATTTAAATTTCAGCAACAACTGAGGATATAGCTAAAACCCTTTTAACCAACACAAGTTTGGCTGATTCAGAATGGAAACTCCACGTAGAGCAGAAGTATGGCTTCAGGTATGCTGAGAGACAGGGTCTTTTATGTCTTTGGTTTGTTTCACATTCAAGCTGTTCTTTTTCTTTGAATTTTGAACGCAGAGGTCAGGCACTAAACTATGCCTCACGTGGGCACATATATCCACTAGCAGACTCATTTAATCTTCAGGCTTCTGTAAAGGCAGCTTTGTTCATATACTTATTTTCTTAGTAAGAACAGGGAGAGGAGAAATCGATGTTGGCCTTTTTTTTTTCTTCCTCCAGGAAGGTTTTGTTTTATTTTTTCTCTCACTTTAAAAGCATTGGAATTTCATGAAATTCATTCAGCCTACAGCTGCAATCTACAACTAGGAAGAAACACTGTCCCTTTATATTGCCTATAAATAATCTGGTCTTTCTCATGAGCAGCCTAACTGGTCAGTGGACACAAAAATATTTAGTCCTATGAGGTTTAAACCTTAATATCATTTGATCCTTTAACAGGCCCTTTAGGTGATGCATGCTCTTTTTTAGAGAGAAGATCAGGATCTCAGATTTCTCAGTCTTCAAAGGCCATGCTGGCCTCTCCCCAGAATGGCATCTGCCTGGGGCCAAAAGTGTCATTTAGGCAACATTGGGGCTGAGGGGAGGTTGGGTCTATGGTCACATGATCCTCTCTCTAACTGGACATGGATTGCCCCGCCCACGTAGGCAATTGAAATTTGTTTCTTGTGGTTGTTTCTGTCTAACTTGGCCTCGGCTTGGGTCTCCTTGGTGCTGGGATCTCTGGGGTGTCATCCTTCCATGCAGGCCTACCCACAGTCCCCCTCCAACTCTAGTTTCATGGGCACTGGACCCACTCCACCTCCCGCCCCCAGGGGCCACATACTCTGAGGGCGTATTCAAATGTCTGGGAACAGAGAACAGTCAAGACAGTAGATGTTAAGACCTCCTTTGCTTAATCATTCTGCCCAGTCTGGTTTAACCTGACCTTGTTCCAGGTTAGTTCAGAGGACCTCAAAACGGAGATGGATGATCTCCATGTCCCCCTCACTGAGCTGTGGCTCTGTGTTAAAGCCTGGAGACAGGAAACTGGGGGACATACACCTCACCATCTCACACTTCATTTTTTTCCCCTTAGAAAGCAAATGGAATCTTCCATCTGCCCACTGGGTTCTGAATTTCACAACAGTGTACTTTGATGTGGGTCTGTTTTCATCCATTTTTGCTGGACCCTTGATGGGTCCTTTCAGTCTGGTAACTCAAGTCCTTGAATTCTTGGAAATTTTCTTGTCTTGTTTCTTTGATGAATTCCACTCCTCACTTTTTTTCTTTTCTCTCTTTCTGTATTGTCTGCTATTCAGATGTTGGACATATTGGACTGGTTTTCCAATTTTCTTGTCTTTTCTCTCACATATTTCCTTTTTATACCTTTACTACATTTTATAATATTTTTTCAACTTTGTGTTTTCAACTTGTTTTTCTTTTACGAAGACATTCATTTCTGCTCTCAAGTTTCTAAGTTCTAAAAGCTTCCACTCTCTCCCATTTTTTCTTTCTTCCTTTCTTTCTCTTGTTATCTAAATATTCTTTTTTTTTTTTTTTTTTTTTTTGCAGTACGCGGGCCTCTCACTGTTGTGGTCTCTCCCGCTGCGGAGCACAGGCTCCAGATGTGCAGGCTCAGCGGCCATGGCTCACAGGCCTAGCCGCTTCGCGGCACGTGGGATCTTCCCTGACTGGGGCATGAACCCGTGTCCCCTGCATCAGCAGGTGGACTCTCAACCACTGTGCCACCAGGGAAGCCCTAAATATTCTTTTTAAAATAATATCTTTTCTTTTTTATTGGATGCAGTGTCTTTACTTACTATTCTGAGACTTTAGTGATGGCTTTGTTTAAAGTTCCTCAGGCAAAATCTCCATTTCCTCTTAGGTGAGTTTTTATTTATTTGTTTTTCTGGAATTTTTAAAATTAAAGTTTAGTTGATTTACAATGTTTCAGGTGTACAACAAAGTGATTCAGTCATATATATGTATATGTGTGTGTATGTATATATATTCTTTTTCAGTTTCTTTTCCACTATAGGTTATTACAGATATTGAGTATAGTTCCCTGTGCTATACAGTAGGTCCTTGTTGGTTATCTACTTTATATATAGTAGTGAGTATCTGTTAATCCCACACTCCTGATTTATCCCTCCCCCCTTCCCCTTCAGTAACCATAAATTTGTCTTCAGTGTCTTTGAGTCTATTTCTGTTTTGTAAAAAAGTTCATTGTATCATTTTTTAAAGATTCCACATATAAGTGCTATCATACGGTATTCATCTTTCTCTGACTTACTTTCCTTAGTAATGGTCATCCCTAGGAGCATCCATGTTGCTGCAAATGACATTATTTCATTCTTTCTTATGGCTGAGTAATATTCCATTGTCTATACAGACCACATCTTCTTTATCCATTCATCTGTTGATGGACATTTAGGTTGCTTTGTTTGTTTTATTTGCACCTTCCAGGTAGGATGCTCCCCTCAGATTCTGGTGATGCTTGGCAGTGGCTCATGATTGGTGTGGAAGATTAGCTACACATGATTGGTGCGTAGATTTAGATCTCACTGAGTGAAGCTCTCATCTTCTGAATTACTGTTGTGGACATCCAGCTGACCTCCTTAGTGATTGTCCTTTACCTTGTTCACTCTTTAGGGTGTGTAGATCTTATTACAACTCTTACTTGGGAAGGAGGACCAACCAGGGCTCTGGTTGGATTGGCTAGCAGGCTGAATGGAGCCAGCACAGTGTTATTTGATTTTATCTTAAAGAAAAAATAACTTTCAGCACAGTGATTTTGAGACAATTGAATGTGAGTGCCTTTGAAGTCACAGTCTCTCCAGCTGTGTCACTCAATTCGATTCTTCTCCAACTGGAAGAGAAACACAAGGAGGGTGAGAAGCTCCCTGTAAGGGGCTCACTGTCCAGATGGGGTGGTGGACATGCATGCACACCGTTGTCGCCATACTTTCTGTGGCTGGAGGTGGTGTTTAGGACAAGTCAGGGTACAATTTACTTTGCCTGGGGAGTCAAGAAAGGTTTCAGAGAGATGGAATCAGAAGATACATAAAATAAGTACCTACAGGTAAACTGGATTGAAATGGACATTTCTTGCCCCAAAGCCCTGTCTTTAGCTCTCCTGCCTTAGGGTTTGCTTCACTTGTCCCATTCAGTGACTGCTTTGACTCAGTAATTTTCATAAGTGGACTGATTTTAGCATTCTTGGGGGCATAAATTAAATACAAAATATCTAATTTGGACCCATGTATTTCATTTGCAGACCCTGGGTGGGTCTAAATCTACTTTGTAGGCTTTCATTGTTAATCCTGAATTTTCTGAAACAAGTAAAATATTTAAGACATTTGTGTGGGACAACACTGTAGCAAATTGTGTTTGTTTGATCCCATATTAGGAGTCAGTCATGCTAGCTCTTTTTCTCTGTTTTGTTTGATGAAAACAAATCAATTTCGTTTAGAGTAAGTACATCGCATTTCCACTAGAGGGAGGAGAAGTGCTAATTTTAAACATTGAGGGAGGAGCTGTTCTTTCTGCCGAGATAATCACTCCCCTCATTACACACACACTGTGCTTGGAAAAACAACGGTGGTTCCTATTTTTTTTTTCCTTTCATTTTTATTTAAATGTCTGCTCTAATGGGAGAACAAAGGACAAACCGTGGAACATGTCTAGGTCAAAGTAGCAAGTATTGAAAAGTGGCTAATTTCTTGTTTCAAGAATTCTAAACACAGCCCTGGGGTCAGAAACATTTTCAAAAGAAGACCTTAGTGATCAGAGAACTCCATCTCTTTCTTTAATAGTTCTGGAAAATGAGGCCCAGAGAGAGACCTGCCCTGCCCAGGGTTGGAGAATTTGCTAGTAGCAGATGCAAAAATAGAAATGTTGCCCAGTTCTTTTTCTAGTGCTCTTTATAATGCAATAGATTTGGTCAGCATATCTGATGTCATAAGTATTATAGACACATACCTACATATATGTTTTTGTACATGTCTATGTATGCATATATTTTCCTCCCTCTGATGTTTATGATTTGAGATCTGGCATTAAGAAATATTCTGGGGCTTTTATGTGTCCTTGTTTTCTTGCTCTTAAAACCTCCCCATCCCAATCCCCTCCTTGTATTACTCTAGATGCAAAAAGCAGTGCTTATGTAGGGTATGGCTAATGGATTCAGCATGGTCCAAGAGCTGGTAATTACTGACCAATCACCAAAATGCCATGGTTTAAAAAACACACTATAAACTTTCCTGTGAAGTCTCCAAAATTTTTATTAACATGCATGACATTAGTGGCTGTACTTATTTTGCCATAATTGAGGGTGTGTCCCATTTCTCTAGAATAATAAGGCATTTGAGGGAGTTCTCATATTTCACTTCTGGCTGAACCCGGTCTGTAAGCTCTTACAAACGTAATGCATTTTTTGCTCATCTTTGAGGTAGGAAAGATTATTTTCCGAGTTTTAACTGAAAAAACAACCATACACACACACCCAAATTTTCTATTCTGAAGTTTAAAAAAAAAAACAAAAAAAACCAAAGCGAGGCCATTAACCAATGAGTGCTTTTTGAAGCCATAAATGATTTTTCAACACTTTCTCTAGTCAGAACTTTCAATAAGGAGTTTTCCCCTTACCCCTGAATAGTCTGACTAGCAGTTCTGGTCTATTTCTACCCGAGGAGAGCTTCATTAAAAGTGAGTGTTAGGCTTAGTGTTGGGGAATGTGGAGATGCATGTATAAAGACTGTGGTCATTCTTTTTTTTCCCTTCCATTTTTATTGAGGTATAATTGACACACAGCGCTGTGTATGTTTAAAGTATACAGCATAATGATTTGACTTAATACATCATGAAATGATTATCACAGGCAGTTTAGTGAACATCCATTATCTCTCTTTTTAAAATTAATTTATGTATTATTTATGTTTTGGCTGCATTGGGTCTTCATTGCTGTGCGTGGGCTTTTCTCTAGTTGTGGCGAGCGGGGGCTACTCTTCTTTGTGGTGCACGGGATTTTCATTGCGGTGGCTTCTCTTGTTGCGGAGCACGGACTCTTGTTGCGGAGCATGGGCTCTAGTTGTGCAGGCTTCAGTAGTTGTGGCACGCGGGCTCTAGAGTGCAGGCTCAGTAGTTGTGACGCACGGGCTTAGTTGCTCCGCGGAATGTGGGATCTTCCCGGACCAGGGCTCGAACCCGTGCATTGGCAGGCGGATTCTTAACTACTGCGCCACCAGGGAAGTCCCATCCATCATCTCTTATAGATATAAAATTAAATAAATAGAAAAAATTTTTCCTTGTGTTAAGAACTCCTAGGATTTGCTCTCTGGACAACTTTCATTTATAATGTACAGAAGTGTTAATTATATTTATCGTGTTGTACGTCACATCCCTAGTACTTACGTATCTTACAGCTGGGAGTTTGTACCTTTTTACCACTTTTATCCTATTCCCCTCCCCCCTCCCCTGCCTCTGGTAACCACAAATCTGTTGGTGGCCACTCTTTTAATGAAAAGATGCATCATCTTCCACTTTTATGTGCATAAATATAAGTGAAGTAATGAGTGAAAGCACTTCTGCCTGAAGCGGACGTAGGTGTCATTCCCAACTGGGTGGATCTGTGACCGTAAGTTACTCTCTCTGTTTGCAAAGCAAAACCATCAGGCTGGAAGAGGACCAAGGGCCCTCCACCTCCATTGGCCATAGTCTCATAATTGCATAATGAATGGAATTCACCTATGACCCTAAATCCCTTATAATTTTTAACAGGATTGTAACACAGGGTTTGTTGTTTTTATACCATTTTGTTACTGTTTTAATAACTTGGGAAAGCCTGGTGTTGGTATGTAATGTGTTACATTGGGTGTTGGTTCCCACAAATGTCTAGGGAAATTAGTCTTCTGTAAAAATTACCTTTAAATCCCTTAGGGGAGTCTCGTGTGACTTACAGTGTGACTAACGAGGATGTAGCTGTCACTCCCGCTCAGTGGAACCTCTGCTTTCCTCCTAGGAACTGCGGCGGTAACCTCGATCCTGGTGTTTCTGCTGACACTCTGCTGCCCCCTATAGCCTGCACTTTGTGCAGCACCCAGTGAGATCCTTAAAAGTCACCTTGTTCATCACACTCAGGGGTCTTCCTTTAAGTCTCTTTTTGGTATTTCTCCTAAAAGGCCTTCCACATTACTTGATCTGAAATACCTTTCATCATCCTCTTCCGCTTAGCACTAACTCATGACTACCCGTGTGTCTCCATGTCTGTGTCCGTGCCTGTGTATTTGTCTACACCTATCACACTTATATCCATATCCATAACTATATATCTCTACTCATAACCATATCTCTATCTATGTCCACATCCACACTTACAGCTATATCTCTGTCTATAGTATGTGCATGTTTATCTGTACTTCTGCACTAGAATATGCCCTCTATGAAGGCAGAGGCTTTCTTTTTCTTATTGCTTTAATCCCAGTGCCTGTCATATATATAAGAGATGCAAAATAAGTATTTGTCAAACCGAGGAACAAATCTCCCGCTTGTCAGGATTTGGGTTTTGGCTTTTATTAGCTCTGTGGACAAGTTACTTAAGTTCAGTGTGACTTTATTTTCTCATTTCTCCATCAAGGACGTCATCATTTCCCTCAAAGATCTGATGTGAGAATGAAATGAGATGCTACAAGGAAGAGGAGCTGCTGGTCCTGGCCCAGAAAAGGCACCAAGTTAAGGTTAATTCTCTTCCTCCTCCTTCTGTCTTGCTGAGCACATTCTGACTTCCACAAATCTGTGGGCTCAAAGGGAAACACACCTATTAGTATTCACTGCTGAGTCATTTCCAGAGCTGGCAACCTGAGCCTTTCCAGCTCTGGAAGATTATAAACATAAACACTCTTTTCCACAGGAGAGACTGCCAAAACACAGAGCTGATTTGCCCACGAATTTAAGCATGGCACTGGTAAATATATATACATATATATATATATATATATATGTATATAAAGTCAATAACAATGGCAGCTTATTATTTAATTTTATTAATAGACAAAAATTAAGAGTTAAGAGCTATACTTTTGCTATCTAGGTGACATGAGCTTAAGCATTTACCCCATCACCCAACACAAGAGATCATGTTTGAAAAATGAAAAACTTTCAGGAAGGCCTCTTTCCATTTGTATTTAAAAACCAAATGTTTCCAACAGAGAATTATCTCCCTTAGAAAGAGAAACCACTTTAGTCAATAAAAATATTAACCCTAAACATCTGCTAAGAGTCCCACATGCATTATTGCACATATTGTTCACATTAAATCTATGAATCATAATCCTGTTATAATCTTATATCTATTTTGAAGTGATTTAACCAGCCCGAGGTCACAGGGCTAGTTAACGGTGGAGCCAGGAATCATGCTATGTTTGCCTGACCCTGGAACCAGTGAGGGCCCCTAAGCACTGTACTTGAAGGCCTCAGGTGACAGCAAAGCCAGTCCCAGTGACCGTTCAATCTAAATATATAATTAAATCAAAACCAAAGATGAAAACTGAAAAACAAATATACCCAGATTTGTATAGCTTCGTATTTGTATAGCTCTTTGTTAGTTACAAATGGTCCCTTTATAAGTCATCTCAGGGACTTCCCTGGTGGCACAGTGGTTAAGAATCCGCCTGCCAGTGCAGGGGACATGGGTTCGAGTCCTGATCTGGGAAGATCCCACATGCTGCGGAGCAACTAAGCCCGTGCATCACAACTACTGAGCCTGCGTGCCTAGAGCCCATGCTCTGCAACAAGAGAAGCCACTGCAAAAAGAAGCCCACGCACTGCAGTGAAGAGTAGCCCCTGCTCACCTTAACTAGTGAAAGCCCCTGCGCAACAAAGACCCAACGCAGCCAAAAATAAATAAATAAATAAATAAATTTACACCCAAAAAAACCCCCAAAACTGTGATGAAGGACCAATTAAAAAAAAAACAACAATTTCCAATAAGTCATCTCAGTCCATCTTATGTAGGATTGGGTGAGGCTTTATATCACTTTATAGCTGAAGGAGGAGAGGTTATACGACTTCACTGAATGTCCCCAGGTAATAACGGGTAGAGCCTGGACTCCACCTTCTGACTGTAGATCCCTGTTCTGTCCCCGGCTCTCCTTGACTTTCTAGGAGAGAACCTCCTCTTCCATAGTTAGAGACTTGTTACCCATTGACAGAGTATCTTCTAAGTGTCTGGTAGCTGTTGTGAGCACACAGGTCTTAGATAAACACAGACACTATCCCTCCTCTCTGGAGGAGAGACACAGATAAAAAACAAATAAATACATACGATGTTAGTGCCCTGGTGGTGTTCGTGCCACAGACAAAATTAAAATATGTGAAGTAGACAGGGAGAACCAGGCTGGGGAGAGGATTGACGTTTTAACTCGGGTGGTGTGAGGAGATTGCTCCGCTAAAGAGATACTTGAATCCCTGGAAGAAGTGAGAAGGCCAGCCGTGTGGTTATCAGGAGTGATGTGGCTCCAGACAGATGCGACTGCACGTGCCAAGGCCCTGAGGTGATGGGAGGATGCTTGATGTGTATGAGGAGTAGGAAGGAGGCCATGGGAGCTGCATCAAGCAGGCAGCAGATGAGTCTACAACTCCGAGGATTGTGTCTTCTACCGTGGAGGGCAAGGACCGGTAAGTTCAGTGGATCCGAGGCTTTGGTGCTGACAGACAGGCACGTGGGGGAACCGCCCTCAGCAGGTAGAGAAGGGGCCCTGAAGTAGCGGGAAATCAAAAGTGATTCAGGCACAGATTATGTTCAGCCTCTCCTTAAAGGAGCGAATTCTGTATCGTAAACGTGATGAGCAGTCCCTGAGGACAGCGAAGCCCAACTGGATGAGCACCAGTTACGAGCATTAGAGGAAAAGCCCTCAGCAGGAAATGGCCATCTCTCTCCACAGACTGAAACCTTCCTGGCAGAGACCACGCGTTTTTATCCTATTTCCCAGAAGAGCTCGGGTTCTCTGGGTCCGCGTATATGAATTATCTAGAGTGAAGTCAAATGGGGCAAAGTCACGCGAGTCTTTTTAATTAATAGGATTCATAAGTGCTCCCTGGAAGGCAGCACTACGGATCCCATTTTTTCCCTATGTGACATTTATGTAGCCCTCTTTACCATGTAAAATATCTTATCCCTTTTTATGGTCACAGAAAAACTGTGACCAGGGGAGTACGAGCGATATCGTCTTTCTCTCTTTCCCTCCCTCCCTCCCTCCCTTGAGGAAATGGAAAGTGAAATGGTATTTGATATGGTGGGAAGTGCTGGAACTCAAGAGACCTCAGTGGCTTCCTCTGTGTGGCCTGGTCAGACCCCTCCAGCAGGGGACACGGTGCCAGGTCAGGCTGTGACAGTGTGGGGTGGGCCAACGGGGTCCCTTCCGGAATCTGCAGGCCCTCTGTGCGGCCCTGTCGGCTCCCCGGCCACGTGGGTGGTGGACGGAGCATCTGGAGACCAGGGTCCATGACCCGGAGAACACTGAGCATCCGAACAAACTTGGGGAAATCACACTCCCGCTTCAGCCTGCCTTTCTCTCCTCTGTAAAGGGGGGAGTGAATGTTTCATTTATTTAAGTAATATTTCTATAGCCCTTATTTCCGACCGGTTGTGGTTATAAGCACTCTACAGACATTAACTTGTTTAATTCTGCAGGCGGCCCCCTGAGGTAGGTCATGCTATTGTCCGCATTTTACGGATGGGGAAAGGAAGCCACGGGAAGGTGAAGCAGCTTGCTCAGGGTCGCAAGCTAGTGCCTGGTAGGGCCGGAATTCAAATCCGAGCAGGCTGGTTCCATCGTCTGGCTTTAAGCTCTCACTGTGCCGCCTCCCAGTGCAAGATCTGTACGTTCCCTCCTAGCCCTCTCATCTGACGAGGGTAATTTTATGAGCTGAGATTTCAGCCCATACGGGGAACTCTTGCTCCAATCCATTCCATCAAACTGCACCCTCTGATCTGATCAGCCGGCCTTCCCTTGAGGCAGTGTTGCCGTCGGAAACGTCCACTGTGTGAGTTGGCCGGGATGCTGACTTACACAGAGGTGAGAACTCAGGGCCTCTGTGTACACTGGTATCACCAGTGATTTCTATTTTTAAACTAGGAGACTGTAGGTGCTGATGTAGGTGAGGTGCCTGGCCCTGGGACCCCCTCTGCTTTCTCATGAGCTCCCTTGCTCCCCTGTTGGTTTCACTCACCTCTGCTGGGATGACCCCAAACTGTGTCGTTAGCGCTCACTCCCCTCAAGGTTAAGTTAGGTTAAGAAGGAACCACAAGCACACCTCCTCTCCTGCTGCCCGCTGGTCCTCTCTCCTCCCCTGGAAGCTGGAACACGCTCACAGCGCCCCACAAAGAAGTAGAGCCCCCTGCACGTAAGTCTGCAACCCACACTGAGGCCGGACCTGCCGGGGGTTCCTTTCCAGCCCCTACTTCAATTCACCTCTCGAGGGGCCCACGGGAAGCTCCACCCCTCCTCTGGGGGACCTCTGGAGACAGTTCTTGGGGTTCTAAGGTTCCTTTTTTTCTTTTTGCAGACAAAAATACATCTTATTCCTGAACCGTAGCTGCAGATTTGAATTTCCTTTGTGCTGCCGGCCTCTTTCACCTGCAGCTCTGACACAGCTGAATCTCAACCTCACCTCCTGTCAGGTCGACTCAGGTCCATGTGGTCAACGGCCCCTCCGTCCTTGGAGTCCGGGATGCTTTGCCCCTGCGGTCCTGGATGTCCGTGATCATGGCCCCTGACCATGATCCTCCTCTGAAGTGACTCCGTGTTTCTCTCTCACTCTCTGTCCCCTTGTCCTCTTTCCCGTGTTTTCCACGGGAAAACAAAGCCACTGTAGCCTCTCCCCAGTTACAGGAGTAATCTCTCTGAAAACAGCCTCACTAGTTAAGAGCTCTCATCAAAGTCCTTTTCTTTTTCCATGCATAAAGTAGCTACACAGGGGTATGTATTCTGTTTTATGTTCGTTTTGCTAAAACACATGGCATCTTATGATGCATATTTTTTTACACCTTGTTTTTCACAAGGTGAAAAATACATCTTGTAATTTTTTCACATGAGAACACAGATATCTACATGGTTCATTTTCACATCTGTATAGTGTTTTATTGTATACATAAATCATAATTTATTTAATGGATTCTTGATTGATGGACAATTGCTTCCAGTCATTAGCTATATTAATTGATGCTGCAAATGAACATGAGTGTGTGTGTGTTTGCATATGTGTATATGCGTGTATGCATGTGTATGTGTGAATATATGTGTATACCTACCTATATTTGTGCAACTCTGTGAGTATATCTGTGCAATAAATGCATAACAAAGTAAACACTGAGTCAAAGAATACATTCATTTAATCCACTTTTAATTTGCTCAACATCGATTCATTTGGCATCCAAAAAAGTTGCATCAGTTTAGTCACCCAACAATGTTTAATATTCCCTCATTTTGTTTTTCAAGTTGCATAGGTAAACAAGCTTATCACATTGTTTTAATTTGTACTTTTTTAAATATAAGTGAGTCTGAGGGTCAATTTATATTTCTAAGTCTTTTGTCTTGCTTTTTCTGTCTGTTTGCATACACTGCTGAGTACTCTGTTGGGTCTTTGTCTTTTTAGAATATTGATTTGTAAGATTTCTTTATATATTTAGGTGCTAGTCCTCGGTTATATGTATTGTCTTACGCTATTTTTTTTTCTGAAAATGTGTTAAAATTTTAGTGCATTGAAATCTGGTCCTTAATAGCTTCTGTCTTTGTTTTTTTTCTTAAAGACATTATATTTTCAGAGAAGTTTTTGGTTCACAGCGATATTGAAAGGTGGGCACGGAGGCTGCTCACATAATCCTCCTGCCTCCACACAGGCACAGCCTCCACCATCATCAGCATCCCCCACCAGAATGGCCCATTGGTGACAACCAAGGGGCCTCCGTCGACCATCATGATCACATCAAGTGCACAGTTTACGTCAGGCTCCGTCCTTGGAGTTATACATTCCCTGGCTTTGGACAAATGTATGATGACACATACACACCGTCACAGTATCAATCGGAAGCTTCACTGCCATAAAAATCCTCTGTGTTCTACTTCTTCATCTCCCCACCCGCCTCTATCCTGACTCGCGACAACTCCTGATATTTTTTTCTGTCTCTACAGTTTTGCCTTTTCTAGAATGTCATATAGTTGGAATCATACAGTAGGTAGTCTTTTCATATTGGCTTCTTTCACTTGGTAATATGCGTTTAAGTTTCCTTCATGTATTTTCATGGCTTGATAGATTATATCTCTTTAGTGTTGAAGAATATTTCATTGTGTGAATGCACCACAGTTTATTTCTCCACTCACTGACTGCAGGACATCTTGGTTGCTTCCAAGTTTTTGCAATTATGGGTAAAGCTGCTATAAACATCTGTGTGCTTCTGCCTTTCTTGTTTTGCTTTGAAACTTTTTCTCATTTCCGAGAAAAATTTAAAAAAATTAATATCCTAATTTTCTTCTGACTTGTGATTTTACTCTTTGCTTCTATTTTATAATCCATTTGAAATTATTTTAGTGTTAGAATATATATTAATGTTTCTCTTCAGCTGTCTTTTGAGTTATTTTGATAGCAAGAGTTACATTTTGCACTTCTTTGAAATTTATGTAAGATGTACCAAAACGCTTGGCATGTACATAGCACTAAATACTTATTAGCTGTGATGATACATATTTGCTTTAATAAATATTAAGGAGTGCCACTAACATGTAAAGGCTGCTAATATAGTAGTAATAGCTACCATTTATCGAGCAGTTGTTATGTGCTAGGTAGATTCTATAAACTTTACCCATTTTAAATCCAACAACCTGGCAAAGTATGTATTATTGTCTCTATTTTATACATAAGAGAACGGATGATCTTGAGATCACACATCTTAAAAGTAGCAAAGCTGGGGCTTGAACACAAGTTGATGTATCTTCAAAACACCAAGATTTTCCAACACCTATTGCTGTCGATAACAGTGGAGAGAGGAGGTGAGTGATGTATGGAAATAGAGAGTAACCTCTTTCTGGTCCACTAACTGGAATTTATAGTCCTAAAGATTCAGTCTTAACATCAAATATTTTATTGAATTGGATTTAAACCTCTTTACCATCTACTGAGCCCAATGAGGTAATACTTAGTAAATGCTACATGTTGGCTTCTGGCCCAGTGCAGAGGATACGAGCACTTCACAGTGATAATTTTCTCCTAATTGGTTGTAACTAATGCACTGCCATTCTGGAATTTGTCAGTTACCTAAATGTACCTTAGCAAATGGATCATGGTCTCCACCTAGATGCACATTTACACCCACTAGAAACAGCTTGGTGAGAAGCAAGCGGGATGAAGAAGGATGTGCCTGAGTGGGCAGTAGGTGAACTGGTGGACCGCCACCTTCTACGAAATCTCTTTTGGATGAGGGAGGATGGCTGGAAGAACAGGAATTGGGACTCGAGAGGCCAATGGAGAGGCAAGGCTGAGCCAAAGTCACTGTGTCTTCTGGGCTGGTCTTCCTTCTTCAGAGGCTTATTTTCTCATTAGTAAAATGGAGAAGCTTGGTTAGATCTGCCACTTCAAGCTGTGCTCTGTGGAGGTTACTTGGGGACATCGTAAGTAAGAAACGAGAGCCAGAGGGATCTGAGTCCTCAGCTCCCACTCAGCCCCATAGCTCTCTGCTTTGCCCATCTTACGGTTTCTGTGGTGAACAACATGCAAACCACTGTAAGTGAGCCTGCCCCAGAATGGCTCCAGGGAGGACATTCTGAGAGCTTACAGCTTTTCTCCCGTCTCCAAGAGCCCCCGGCGCATGTGCTCTGATGAAGGTTGGCATGACGAGCACAGAAGATGCTGCCTGTGTGGCTTCCCAGGAACTCCCACCAGCCAGTGCACAACAGAAGGCAGGGAGGGTGGCAAAAAAGAGAAGCCGGTGAAAGTAACCTGGGTTAGTCTCGGCCCCCATGGGAGGAGGTAGACAAATACCAGGAGTCATCTGGTCCCCTGTGAAAAGAACTAATGTAGTAGAGGGTGGCCAGGGCGTCTGTGTCCCCATGAGGAGCTCCCAGGGCTGGCAGGGGCTGAGGACATGTGGAGTGCCCACCCACCTGCCCAGCTGACCCTCTTCAGGCAGTGCCAACTGCAGCCAGGGGCAGCTGTCCGGGGCCAGGGGGACATCTGATTCCTGGAAGGGCAGACCAGGAGCCTCAAAGGGAAGGCATACGAGACAGATCCAGGAATTGAGGTGACATGAAACTTTCAGAGGGAGAGGCACCTTCAGCTTTCTTTTTGTTACAATATCAATGAACTCATCTCTCTGCATATCTAAGTCTCCCCCTTTCTTTCTCTGTCTCTGTCTGTCTCTGTCTCTCTGTCTCTCATCTATATTCTATTGAGCTGTGGTTTTCAGTACTCCAGAGATCTTAAAGTTTCCACACCAACTGTAGTAAAATTGCATAAGACGTCTCGATGGTAGTGTGAATTCTCACTGCCTTGGGACCAGGCTGAAACCCACAAGCTTGAAAGATCTGGACTTTGTAGGAGAAGCAGAATTGGAGAGAGAGAGAGAGAGAGAGAGAGAGAGAGAGAGAGAGAGAGAGAGAGAGAGAGAGAGAGAACAAATGAATTCAGGAAGATCCACAAGGAACCTCATTTCTGTCTTTCTCGAGCTGGTGGGGGTAGCAAATGACTTAACCTGAGTGTCATGTTCCACATCTGTTAAAAGAGGATTTAGATTAATTTTAGATTGCTAAAGCTAATAGTAACATCTACCTTCCAAATGTATTTTGAGAATTATCAGGAAAGAGCTTGCGTAGTCTAATATTTCCAAACTGAGCTCTGTAGATGGCAGCTGTAATTGTACACAGGTTAACACCAGCTCTGATGGCTGTCTTTGCCTGTGTGGCCCTGTGATCATGATTGTATTGTATTCTATTCCTTCTAGGCAGACGGAACCCACCATGCACATGTGGTATTGTGTCAGCATGTCGCTTTCTTGGACTTGTTGAAAAGGGCAAAGAACACAAATTTGGAGAAAAAGTTAAAAGGTTTAGCTCAGTCTGAAAAAGCAGTTGTCTACCTTCCAATTCTTATCTTTCCTCATTGCCTTTTCCACCAAAATTCCAGCCTTTCCAGGAAACATTTCCAAATCCAGCAGAAGTCAGAAGTGTGCACTGGCATCCCCAGAATGTGAGCTCCAGAACCATCATTCATCTCTTGACTGGTTTTGGGCACCACTTCCGGTCTGGACTGGCCACTTTCCTGTTCTGGAAATCCAGCCTATTGGACTTCATGGTTTTGAAGTCCATTCAACCTGGGTTAAGTTCTGCGATTCTCTCCCTCTTCATCCTGAGACCATGGTTTCTACACTCAAATTCAGAGACCTGGTCTGATAACTCCACAACTTATGATGGAGAAATTAAAAGAATATTTTAATTTTAAAATATTGAATATTTTAATATTTGAAATTGTAGTTGGCCTCTTCTCAGAATCTTTCTGATGAAATTTGATTATGTAAATCCAGCATTTTATCAAAATTGAGGAATATTTTCTATTTTTAGTTGGAAGCCCTTTGGCTCTAAGCATCGGAGGAAATGAAGAAGGGACGTGAAGCTGTTACCAGGATGGACTGCAGGAAATCTCATTGACTGAGAACACAAGGGACAAGACAAAACAGATTTTGAATTAATTAGTTTGCAGTTTGTGAAAGCATTGCTGAGAAATATAGGACGTTTTATTGGCTAAGAAATTCCCATTCATTATATTACCCGACGCAATGTTAGGTCAAATGATAAATGGGGATGATGTTTCTTATATTTTTGGGCAAATGACAGGTGGTTTGGGAAATACCTTATTCGGTTCTCTGTTAACTGGATGAAATTTATCAGATTCTTGCTTATTGTCATAATTTTAGGTTGTATCCTGACAGCTCTCAAGTTCTGTTCTTTAATATTTTTTTTTCCCTTCCCATGTGAATCCCGAGTGATCTAATGGATAACCAGACATCCCATGTTTTGTTTTATTTATTTTTTAAAATATTTATTTATTTATTTATTTTGGCTGCGCCAGGTCTTAGTTGCGGCACATGGGGTCTAGTTCCCTGACCAAGGATCGAACCCGGACCCCCTGCATTGGGGAGTGCAGAGCCTTACCCAGTGGACCACTGGGGAAGTCCTCCCATGTTTTGTTTTAAATTTATTGATTCCTAAAGATTCAATACTATTTTTTCACTTTAAGATCTTTCTTTTTTCTTCAAACGTGGCTCGTGGTCATCAGAGAGAAGCTTGGCTTCTTCACCTTGTGTTTGGAGGCGCTTGTGCTTTGCACTCCATTTCCAGCTCCGAGGTTCCCGGACACTGGGCTGCCTCTGGCTGTGCTCTGGCCACCTCAGCAGCGCAGCTCACAGTGCGTTTTGCTTGCTGTCTCCTGACTCACGGCGTGTGTGGTGAGGTCTATGAGGAATTTTCACGTCTGTGCTTATTAACCTTTCCTCCTTGTGTTAGAGTCGGCTTAACCCAGGGCCTTGAGAAGATTAGGCTGTAATGAAATACTCCACGTAACAGGGAGGAAAGCGTAGCCCGGCTGAGCGTGGAGCAATGGGGCTGAGCGAACGGGTAGAGTGTGATGGGGATGCTTGGGGTGAGCGGATGCGTGTTCCCCCCAACTTCTGTAAAGTCCTCTCCCTCCCTCTTGGTCGGAGCTTCCTCTCTTCCCTGCTCACCCTCCTCCACGTGGTCTGGGACTGAGCTGAGGCTTGGCTCAGGCTGCCGCCCTGCTCCGCCCAGCACGGGGCTTGGCTTGCCGGCCGGATATCTGTCTGTCTCCCCACGTGAACCCCTGCTTCCCAGTTCCACAGCCCCTGGCCCCAGCTCCAGGCTTGGTGGAGCCGAGGCGCTTGAAAAGCACCTGCCAGGGGCTTCCCTGGTGTGGCAAAGTGGTTGAGAGTCCGCCTGCTGATGCAGGGGACCCGGGTTCGTGCCCCGGTCTGGGAAGATCCCACATGCCGCGGAGCCGCTGGGCCCGTGAGCCATGGCCGCTGAGCCTGCACGTCTGGAGCCTGTGCTCCGCGACGGGAGAGGCCACAACAGTGAGAGGCCCGCGTACCGCAAAACAAAACAAAACAAAACAAAACACCTGCTGAATCCCACCTGTGACCAGATGGGTATGGAGGGGCATGGTGCTATCTCAGCAAGGAGGCGTGTAGACACAGACTCCCTTCTCTCCTTGACGGGACCTGACTGTGTCCGCCCCCTCTTCACATCTGTTTCTTCCGGCCACGTGCCCCACACCTGGCTGTCTCTCCAAATGTGGAGGAAGCCCTGAGAGGAGCAGCCGGGCCTCAGTCACCAGGACACGCTGTCCGCAGAGCAGGTGAAGCTGGCTCTGGGGACCCGGCTGCCCCCGGGGCCTGGCCTCCGGGCCCGGCCGGATCTCTGGGCTCCGGCCTCGCTGCCTGGGCTGCCACTGATCTTCCCTCCTGTGACTGTCTTTCTAGAATGAGAAGGAAGGAGGGAGAATGGAAGGTGGTTGAGCTCCTTTTTTTTTTTTTAGATGTTGGAGGTAGGAGTTTATTAATTAATTTATTTATTTTTGCTGTGTTGGGTCTTCGTTTCTGCACGAGGGCTTCCTCCAGTTGCGGCGAGTGGGAGCCACTCTTCATCGCGCTGCGCGGGCCTCTCACTTCTGTGGCCTCTCCCGTTGCGGAGCACAGGCTCCGGACGCGCAGGCTCAGCGGCCATGGCTCACGGGCTCATCCACTCCGCGGCATGTGGTATCCTCCCGGACCGGGGCACGAACCCGTGTCCCTGCATCGGCAGGTGGACTCTCAACCACTGCACCACCAGGGAAGCCCTGAGCTCCTGTTTTTTTTTTTTTTTTTTTTTTTTAGTTTCTGCTTTATAACAAAGTGAATCAGTCATACATATACATCTGTTCCCACATCCCTTCCCTCATGCATCTCCCTCCCTCCCACCCTCCCCATCCCACCCCTCCAGGCGGTCACAAAGCACCCAGCTGATCTCCCTGTGCTATGCGGCTGCTTCCCACTATCTATCTACCTTACGTTTGGTAGTGTATATATGTCCATGCCTCTCTTTCGCTTTGTCACAGCTTACCCTTCACCCTCCCCATATCCTCAAGTCCATTCTCAAGTAGGTCTGTGTCTTTATTCCCGTTTTACCCCTAGGTTCTTCATGACATTTTTTTTTAATTCCATATATATGTGTTAGCATACGGTATTTGTCTTTCTCTTTCTGACTTACTTCACTCTGTATGACAGACTCTAGGTCTATCCACCTCATTACAAATAGCTCAGTTTCGTTTCTCTTTATGGCTGAGTAATATTCCATTGTATATATGTGCCACATCTTCTTTATCCATTCATCCGATGATGGACACTTAGGTTGTTTCCAGCTCCGGGCTATTGTGAATAGAGCTGCAATGAACATTTTGGTACATGTCTCTTTTTGAATTATGGTTTTCTCAGGGTATATGCCTAGTAGTGGGATTGCTGGGTCATATGGTAGTTCTATTTTTAGTTTTTTAAGGAACCTCCATACTGTTCTCCATAGTGGCTGTACCAATTCACATTCCCACCATGAGCTCCTGTTTTTTTAAAAAAATAACCCATGGATTGGAGAAATCTGAATAAGTTTGTAGGGCCAGGGCAAAGGAACCAAGGGAAGGAACAAGATGGGAGGCGTAAGGGAAGAGCAGAGCTGAAGCAGAGTCCTGAAAGTGGTTGAGACGGGGTGGGATTGTTATAGTGAATGGGGGAGGGACTCGGCTGGACAAGGAAAACAGCTACTGTGTTCCGTTGTGTCAGGAGAGAAGGGACCAAAAAAAATCATTATTCGGAGAAAATTTGTGTCAGGGCTTATGTTTCTTTATCTTATTTTAAAATGCAGGCCAGTTTATCATTTTATCAATTTCTCACTCACTCTCTTTTGAATACTTAAAGTTATGTAAATTTTTGATTATTTCCTTGTTTTGGGTTAATGGCTCTCAACAACAGGTCATATGACCTGCCCTAGGACACCTTCTCACTGCTTTACACTGGGCTGGAGAGGGAGGGGATTTTCCCTCTAAATCTTCAGTGGGTGCTGCGTGACCCAGTGGATTCGGAAATGGGAAAACTGATTGGCATCTTAGCCTGAATGAGCAGGTTGTTTGATGCTGTTGCTAAAGAATACTGTATATTTAAATGCAAATTACCTGTGATTTTTCACAGCCTAGAAATAATGTCTTCTGAAAGCAGAGAAAGAAAATCTATTAAGCTTTCTGAAAGATAATGATTAAATGGGCACATGCTCCAGCCCTCCCGGGCGGCAGGGGCAGGGAGGGCACTGAGGTCTTCTGGAAACTGCAGAGCAGGGGTTTACTTTGGACGATGTCATCACTATATGTTGTGCCTCAGTTTCCCTCCTTTGTCAAGGGAGAGATGTACGTTCCGGGTGGGCTTGAATGGACAATGCTGTTTGCATGTCATTAACTGGATCATCTTAAGCCTCCTTACTGGCTCGAATTTAGTCTGTGTAGAACAAATAATCCTGAAATTTTCCAGAGCCCATGGCCACTGGATGGACAGGGACCCTCCCTCTGTGACACTGAGACATCCTGTGCTCTTCGTCACCAATCCTCCACCTCCTCCGTGTCATTCTCGTCCCTGGCATCTTCAACTCCATCAGCCTGTGACTGCAGTCACGACTCCCTGAAGTGGCCCCAGTGGTTGAGCAAACCACTCCAGCTACTAGAAAACTGTGTCTCTCTCACCTGCTCACCTCACACTGTCAATACCTGTTTCCATGGAGCTGTCTGAAGGAGCCTTACTGCTGTCTTAGCATCAAGTCCTTGTGGAAAGAAGTCCAGCATTTGTGCAGATGTGCCAGTAACAAGATGTGCACAAGCCATCAGAAGGAGGGTGTGCCAGGGAGGTGCTGGAACTGGCCCAAAGCAAAAGAATGACCACTGTCCCAACGCAGCACCAATCCTGGTTAACTGGGACTCTAATTAGTTTTTGCTTGTGTCTAGACTCACAAAGTTTCTAGCAAAGACCTCTGTCTTTCCCTGGCTCTACCTCTGACCACACTGGGGATCAGATATGCTCTGCCATATCTCAGCTACGTCACCTTCACTCCCAGCTCTCAGTTCAACCAAGACTCCTCTCTCTCTTTCCCATTTCTACACAAATTCTCCCCTCGGCATCAGTGCCTGCCAGCAGTCCCCAGTGGTGTTGCACTGTCTATACTAGCAGCATCCTGGAGGCTCTGGAGGCCTCTTCTGTACAAAGTCCTCTGGGCTCCTTGAATACGAACAAGTTGTTTTCTGAACGAACAATCAGGAAACCGGGGCAAACAAATTTACTGATGGGACAAAGGGACAGACAGTTTGTAATTAGGAGTCTCCAGAGAAATCCTGAAATCTGGGCTGATGCAGCTGAAAATTCTGCCCTCAGGAGGGAAATGGGTTAAAGTACGTTCGGAAAACAGGCTAAGCTTGGTCACAGGAAGCCCTCAGACTATGCCAATGACATGGACAAAATGCAAGCATCCCACTATGCGCCAGATGCTGTAAGAGGGGCTCATGTATGTTACCTGATCTTCATAAAACCACAACACAGGCAGGATCATCTTCACGTGGGGATGATAACATTGCATCTCCCCGAGGTGACTTGCCCAAACACACACAGCCAGCAAAGGGTGCCAACATAGCTCTAACCCAGTTGAGACAGGTTATGAAGCCAGATCTTGTCACATTGCCATGTGCCAGGGACACATCCAGTCATCCTGATCCCTTTTCTTGTCCAGGTCATCCCTTCCAAAGACCACATGGTCTGTATCCCATAAGAATCAGATTCAGATATATCAGCCCTCTTCATAGCAAGACTGCTGATTGCTCTTGCCTTTTTAACTTGGGATCTCATCTTGAGTTTCATTTCCAGATTTCCCTCACTTTGGATTTGTGCTTTACCCTCTTCCTCAACCCTCTTACTCTTATACAAGAGGACACATTTGTTTTCTTTGATCTGATGTTCCCTGATCCACCTCAATGAAGGTCTGAGCTCACCCTGGAGGCCTCTGGCTCTGACTGACCCAGCTCAGTCCTGGGACCTAACCTGTCATGGGACATCTTGACCCCCCCTGCCCCGTCTGCATTCTCTGCCATCCTCCAATGTCAGGTGTCAGTCAAGTGCGAGGTAGGATTCCTCCAAGAGGCACCTAGAAGAGGGAGAAAATGGGCACAGAGCAGCTAGAGCTGTGCTCAGAGACCCCGAGGTGATGTGCTTGGCCACGGGGGTGAGAGGAGAGGAGGTCTGTCACACAGTGCATCCCCGGCAGCCATCAAAGGGGAGCTCTACCCTTACTGGGACAGAGCCTGAGACATCTGGGCTGCAGATATGCCTTTATTGACTGCTTGACCCACGGTTCCACATGGCCACCCACTGTCCTAGTCAGAGGCTTGTGGTATCTTGACCGGCCCTCGTGGGCTGACTGTCCTGGCATAGCCTGTGACGTTATGAATGGCTCATGTCAAATCTGACCTCTTAAATGCTTCCAGCTTTTGTGATTTGCCTAATGGAAGCAGAGAAGACCAGCTATTTCAGAATATGCCAATAAAATTGCTCATGGATTGAAAGAACCACTGGACCTTTTAATTTATATCAACACACAGTGCTGTTCGTCAAATATGCTTGGAGGTTCTCTTCTTGAAATTTCAAGCTATAAATAAGATAAGCATATTTGCCTGGGGAGTACCTGCCTCCATACACCCATTTTGATAATTAGTATAATAAAATCAATATGGTGGAAACTGATAGCCTGACAAGAGGGAGGAATATTGTGGCTGGTGCTTTGAATTAAACCTGGCATATGCTGGATCGGGAGCTCTTAGATGGTGTGGTGGAGGCATTTTGATAGCTATTTGTAAAGAGCTGATAGATTATTATTTTAAGAAAAATTCAGGGAATGCCCATGCTCTTTGTGGCTCCAAAGGGAAGAACTAAACCTTATTTTTGGGCAGTGGAGGGTACAAATTTCAGCTCACTATAAGCTTCATTCAACGATGGAGAGTTCTATTTTGAAATGAGTTAACCATCACTGGACTGTCGTGTCCTAAGTATATCGTCGGTTGTTGTGTTTGGATAAGATGACCTCAAATGTCACTTTGAACTCTGAGATCCTGTGATTGTTTTCTAGACACATTCAACAGAAGAGAAGAAGACAAAAGGCAAGGTGTGAGGAGGTATATTTCATTTTGGTTTCCCACAATTTTTATCAAGGAAAGTAGAACCACTCTGAGTAAGGAGAAAACAAAAATGTTGAAATGTATATAGTTAATAATTCACCCCATAAATAAAAATTTCAACATCTCCCATAATCTCACCATCCACACATAACAACTATTTTCACTGCTTTGTATTCACAGAAAACATACAATTTTCAGGGTTTGGGATTATTGTGCAGTTGTAATCATGGCACAAAGAAGACTGGGTAAAAATCAAGTTTTTTGAGCTTCCCTTCAGATAATTAGGAATAGAATCATTCCTTAGTCTCATTTTATGTGGGAACGAATAATATTACAAATCATAATATTTATTAATAAATGTATATCAATAATGGAATTGTGTACACAGTTATGAATAAATCATATTCCTCTTTAGGTATGTCTATTTCCTGCTAGCAATTGTTTTTGGTCTTCTGTTATCTACAGCATATTTTTATAGACTAGGGGTCCCTGGCTGGGCTTCAGAGGGACTGCAAACCCCTTGAAGTTATATATAAGATTTGGCAAGAGTGTCTGTATGCTATTTTTTCCCCTGGAGGAGAGTTCGGCATGTTTTCCTCAGTTTTCCCAAGGTGTGTGTGGCCCCTTAAGCACCACTGCGTCCAGAATGAAGTCCAGACTTCTTAGTGCCTTTTAGGAAGGACACACCCCCAAGCACTCCACACACTGAGACCCTTCCTCTCATCCGCTTTGCATTCCTTTTAGGAAGGACACACCCCCAAGCACTCCACACGCTGAGACCCTTCCTCTCATCCGCTTTGCATTCCTCATCTTCCCTCCCCTCCTCTGGCACCTTGGTCTACAGCCTTGTCAAACTTCTCTGTTCCCCTGAAAGGTTAATATTTTTACAGAAGGTATGCTTTATGCCCTCGAAAAAGCTGCTGCCTTTGCCTTGGACAAATACTTCCTCTGCTGAGATGCCTTTTCAGCATCCTTAGGCAGAGGGTGTATCTGCCCCAGTGCCTCTTAGAGGACCTATCTGTGATGCTTGGTTGGACTCTGATCTACCACAGGACCACCCCCTTATCTATCATGGTGCATTATGGGCTCCAGCTGCATAATCAACACTGTGGAAGAGAGAGAGGGAGCCATGGATGCAGTCACAGCCACCATCCTCTAAGTGCTCATATTGAAATATGTATCTCTTTACCTTGCCTATTACTAAACTACATAAGTAAGACTGACCTGTATTTTTGGAGAGTGAGGGAGGCCAAGAGGAAAGCCTTCTCCCTTCTGTGAGTCTAAACCAGCAGTCCCCAACCTTTTTGGCCCCAGGGACTGGTTTTGTGGAAGACAGTGTTTCCACGGCCGGGGGTCGGGGTGACGGCTCAGGCAGTAATGCAAGCGATGGGGAGCGATGGGAGAGGCAGATGAAGCTCCGCCTGCCCACCCGCCACTCGCCTCCTGCTGTGAGACCTGGTTCCTAACAGGATGTGGACCGCCACCTGTCCGCGGGCTGGGGGTCAGGGACCCCAGGTCTAAACGACATTCTATCTCCCAATCTCTCTGTTTTCTATTTCGAAGTTTCATGAAGATGCTTTGATCAATCATTTAACAAGTTGATGTGTGCTATTTTCCATGATTTTGTACACCCTCAATCTGCTTTCTATTTATCATTTGTTCACATATATTCTATTGATTAGTAGGATTCAGAGCTCATCGTCATGCTTCTTGAGAATAAGATATTACTTAACCATCGCACGATGACACCCATCTTGATGGAATCCGTTTGTTTGAGGACTGTGGTGTTTTGATCTGGCATCCACAGGACATCCCTGTTTCTTAATCTGGCAGAAACAGTTGACACGTTTTCTGCATGTACTCTTCTTTTTCTTTTTTTTTAAATTTAATTTAATTTATTTTTTATGCAGCAGGTTCTTATTAGTTATCTATTTTATACATATTATGCATGTACTCTTGATCTGGACTTGACAAGTATTCTCTGGGGATTGGATTTTTGGAAAAGAAAAAATAAGTTTGACAGTGGGGAACTGGGCTTGCAGATGGCTGGTGTGCAAAGTACAGCTTTAGAGAAACAGATGAGGTCAAGTTTGCAAGATGAACCTACATATAAAACAAGGGCACTGTGATGAATGAGCGTGTGTGTGTGTGCATGCGTGTGCACTTGTGCACACTGGTGGTAGAGTTGTGTGGAAGGGGATGAAAAATCAGAGAAAGATCGGGAGAATGCAATGGCTGTGTTTCAACTTTGGGTTTACCAGGACAGCAGCAATTTGCCTGACACATATTCCTGTGTAAAAAGTTTGCTGAATTGATTTCATAGGTATAAACAAAATTCATAGGAGAGAAATTAAAATCTAAAAACCTAATAGAAGAATTAAGGGAGATCACAGGTAAAGCACTTCCTGGAGTGTTGACCACATGTCAGAGCTCACGTCCCCAAGTTCCCCACTCTTCTTGGTGGTGCTGACAGTTCAAAAAGGCCTTATCTTAGGTAGGGTGTTTGTGGCTCTTTTTTCTTGGTGCCTAGTGCCTTTAAAAGGGCATTTCCTGTCCACAAAACCCCGTTTAAGGAGCACATGGAACCCAGCGGGGAGCTCACCACTGTGGCACAATTCTGGGTTTTGAAGTGAAAAGACCTGGGTGTCAGTTCCAGCTCTACCATCTACAAGGGGGTACCTCAGTGCCTTCTCCCCGTCTTTGCACAGGGATAATACTCACTGCTTCATGAGGCCATCCTGAGGATTGTATGAGATGCTGTGATCTGCGTACTAAAGTGGAAGTGAAGTAGTTTTCTTGTTCAAATGCCTCAGGAACTTCCTTATGGTGAGAGTTTGGGCAAACGCATCATTCCAAGCCAGAGTTTGCTCATCTGTAAAATGGGGATGATTTTATTCCCCCTTGTCTCCCAAAGTGGTGATGATTAAACAGAATAACTCATGTAAAGTGCATTAGGCAGAGGAAGCTCTTAATAAGCAGCTGCTATTAGACTTGCTGAGAGACAGGGACCAGTTTAGTCACGTGACCTGGTATAGGATCATGATTTCAGGACCAGAAAAGCACCAAAAAACGGGAGCTGACTTCTCTACTGCCTGTGTCCCTAGAGCCTTCCCAGTGCACTTACTAAATCAACCAAAATATACGTAGAACCAAAGAGGCAGAGGGAGAACGAGCGCCAGACATACAGCCATCTTGAACCTGTGGTGGACCAGGCCCAGGCTCCTTCCGGGGCACAGAGACATGAACCAGACATGGGTGGTGATTGCCTGCAATAGCTCAAGGACAGCTTTCTGTTTATGCCCAACAGAAATACACCCGGTTACACATAGACATATATCCACTCTTTTTAGATTATTTTCCCACATAGGTCATTACAGAGTATTGAGTAGAGTTCTCTGTGCTACACAGTAGGTCCTTATTAGTTATCTATTTTTTACACAGTAGTGTGCATATGTCAATCTCAGTCTTCCAATGTAGCCACCGCCCCTCCCCAACCATCCCCGTCACCATAAGTTGGTTTTCTACATCTGTAACTCTATTTCTGTTTTGTGAATAAGTTCATTTGTACTATTTTTTTTTAGATTCCACATATATGTGAAATCCTATGATAAAATCAACTCCACTCCAATTAAAAAAAAAGAAATACACCCAAGATGCCTATGACTGGTAGAAGGGCCTTTCAGGTTGAGCCATGTGTTCTCTTCTCATCAGACACAGAATACAGAGATGTTCCTTCTCCACTGTGAAGTTTCATGGTATCCAGTGAGCATGGTTGGTCTACTACCTCATACTTTGTAGCATCAGAAATACTCAGGAGATCAGCCAAAGGAGAACATGAACAAAGTGGTGTGTACCTCCTGTGTGATCTCATGAGAGTCTCATGGTAGGGCTCTTGGGGCCGAGTGGCACTAGTATTGGGTGCTCATGGAAACTCTGACCGGTCTGTCCAACTGCCACAACTGCTCCTTCGAGGCTGGTGTCATTCTCAGCACTTCAGCAATGAGAAAACTAAGACTCGGGAACCTTGATTTGTCCAGAGCCACAGATCAGGAGGCAGGAGAGACAACATTTAAATGCTGTGCTTTATTCTTCGCAAATCAAAGCCCTTTCACCATCTATGAAACTCTCCTGCTTGGCTCACAAGCAATTGAGTTTTAATAATAGATAATGTTTATTGAGTCTTCACCCTGTACACTCATTATGTATGCTGTAGTCCTTCAATAATCTCACAAGGGAAGATTTATAAACCCCTAATGTGATGTCTGTTTTACAGATAATGGAATGATGCCCCGTAGCTGAGTTAAGTAACTTGCTTAAGAAGACAGTTCATCAGTGATGGAGTTAGCATTTGAACTATGGGATGGGGCCATCTTTTTAACTACGAAGGTATGTAATCTCCCATTTTTCTTTGATCTTTGTCTCAAATCTTCTTGGTCTGTTCACAAGTTGCATCTCTATTGAAAAACTGAAGCAATTACCCAGAGTTTCTGACCTGCCTGCATGCTTAATAATTCATGGACAACCTCACTCTGTTACGGAGGATAACACATTTGCCATGTTGAAAGTGAAGTAGGAGCCCATTCATTAAAAATATGAGCTCCTGAGAGCCAATCCCCAGAAATCTCTGCAGGACTTGACACCAGAGGGGACCCTGTTTATAAACTTTGCTCATAGCTGTGTACCGCTCACACCTGTGGGATCCCTGGTTGAATGCAATTCCCAAATGGACTTGACTTCTTTCTCTTCACCGTTCTTCAAGGCAGACAGTGACAGCAACAATTGGAAAGATCCTCATTTCATGTAATTTAGAAACAGAGACAGTCTGAAGGGCTTGCTGATTTAATTACACTGTGTAAAGTGGGCGATGTGTAGCACACGACTGACAGCTGATGGAAACCTCGAATGGATATCTGTTTTCGTCTCCTGAAATCATGCTGACAAACCTCAGGGGGGGATTCTGATAGGACAATCATAAACAGACACTCTTCTTTAACTGCCAGGGTAAATTACCAGGTAATTTTGGTGGAATCTTTTGTCAATATTAACATGATCTCTCTTCCTGTCTTTCTTTCCTTCATTTTCCCCCTTCTATCCTTTCAAGGTTGTCTGTCTGCCAGTAGGACAGTGAGAGGAAGAGATGAGGTATTTATTGAGGATGCAGTTTCTCATTTATAGCCCAAAGCATCCTGAGCAGGGTGGTGATGAGTGCATGCCCCTCAAACCTGAAGACTTGTCCTGTGTGGGGAGCGATTGTCAAGCCAGAAAGGGAAACGTGTCCCGGGCTTGCAGAGATGTCACCAGTCGTGTTTTTAGTTTGGTGGCTGGTCATCCAGAAGATCTAATTCATGCTGGAAACCTATGGTAACTGTATTCTCTGCCTTTTATTTTGGCCTTTCAGATCATTGAAAACCAAAAGCACAAGACTTCATTCCACCCCATAGCAAACCCTCCTCCCATGCACACATCTCCCAGCTCCCCTGACCTCACGCAGCACACCTGGACCACACATTCTGGCCCCACCAGGGACTG
Source organism: Hyperoodon ampullatus (assembly GCF_949752795.1). Classification (NCBI taxonomy): domain Eukaryota; kingdom Metazoa; phylum Chordata; class Mammalia; order Artiodactyla; family Ziphiidae; genus Hyperoodon; species Hyperoodon ampullatus. The sequence goes on from NC_136928.1 coordinate 84,275,642, forward strand.
CCGGCTGGTCCCTCCCCACCACACTGGGCTTGCTCTTGACCTTGGTTGGAGGGGTCCCTCAGCAGCTATGTGACTTAGTTCTTCAGCTGGAGCTTTTGATCTAGCCAGGAGGACACAGGTCTATGGATAACCCATAGGTCAATGGCTTCATGGGCAAGGGTAGTCATTGATGAAAGTGTCACTCAGGTCACCAGAGGAGAAGCACTGGAATGACAGCAGAAGAGGAGCTGTGACAGTCATTGGGATAGCTGTCCTCATCTCCTTGTGCATTTTCTTTACAGAACCTCAAGTACAGCTGACTGACTCCCTTTGCTTCCTTCAGCTGCCTTCCTTCTGATCAGCTTAAACCTGAGCACATAGCCCTTCTCCTCTCCTCCCACACACGGGTCCACCGAGGCTGCCTCCCCCGGGTCAATGGAGTCAAGTCCTCTGTAATCTTGTTGCTCCTGTCAAGCTGCTCTGATGACATCACTGGTCATCTCACCCCATTGACCATCTGGGCCCTGCACTCCCTTCTGCCCTCAGGCGATGGCATCACAGCAGATGCATCCAAGCATCCTTCATGACGGTTTGCTCTCCTGGAGAATGAACCCCATTACCTTTCTCATTCTTCAAGATGAGGTTGGAATCTTCCATCTTCCAGAAGCTCGCCTTGACCTCTCAACCCACAGTGCTATCAACAGCAATGGCCAACATTACCATTTTCAGTCATCAGAGTAATGCTGTGATCTAGGTATTATTATTATTCCTACTTTGTGGATAAGATGATTGAGGCTCAAAATGGTTATGAGTTGCCTACATTTTAACTCAGTAATAATAAAAATAACAATCATTCATCCAGTGTCTACTATGCACTCTACACTAACCTAATTCCTGTGCATTTTATCTCATTTAAGTCTTGAGAAAACCCATGCAATAGGCACTGCTTTAGCCCCATTTTACAGATGAGAAAGTGAGGTCAAGAGAGAAGACCAGATGACCCTGTGATGGAGCCAGGATTTAAACATTCATGACGATAGTCCAGCTGCTCACCTAGCTCCATAGTCTATTTTCCTAGACTGTATACTAAAATATTTCAGTAACTGGAAGCTGTTGTCTTTTTGTAAAAATTTGTTATGGGTATTGGGAAAAACGCCACTTTTTTCTCAATCTGGCCCCAAGGCTTGTATCTTTCTTGTAAGGAGATCTACATAGACACGCATCAGAGGAGGCAGAGTCACATTAACAGCATTTCTCTGTGACGGGGCCATCGTAATGCACAGCTTGTACAGGTAAATTCAGATCCAGAATTGACTAGATGATAGTTAAAATGGAAATAAATAAAATAATTGGTCTCACTTTACGTTTGCTTAAATGCCCCAGTCCACGTGCGAATGTGTAGCTAAAAATATAGCTTCTACCACCTTGTGTTTTGCATCTTGCTTCCCTGGTTCAGCTTTTTCTGCCCCTAAGTAACTTTTACATACTTCAGTGCTTTAGAAATAGCTTTATCTGAGCTAATGACATGAAAATTGGAGTAATGTATACTCAATTGTACATAATAGGGTTGTAATTCCATGGAGAGATGCCTGAGTGCTTTGCTAATGTCATGAGAAATTCAACACGGAATTCCAGGCTCCAGTTAACAGGCGTGATGGTTTGATGGGTTTGTCTGTGAGGCGATGTGAGCTGACTTCCCTTCAGGATGCTGCTTTCAGTGGGGTCCCTCTAAAGAACAAAGCGAGTGGAGAAAGAGAGGCGATGGTGGGTTCTACCGGCTCCTCGCGAGGCATTAGAACACTCCGCTCCTGACATTTTGACGTGTCTCCTGCTGGACTCCCATCCTGCCTGTGAAGAATAACACTCCAGAGTCCTTTCTGGGCTAAAGTGTGTTCAATGGAGATAGACATTCTCCAATCATCATAACATGGTGTTATTTTCAATATGGGTCATTTGCCAAGATTTTTATTAGTGATAAACCATGGGCTATGCATCACACCTCAGCAGAACATCCCTATCTAACTATTCAGAGCCCTCTCTTTCTGCCACAATTGTACTCTACAAATATTAAATGACTGCAAGACTGCACGCTCAGCTGCAGTGGACATCTTCGTGTCCCCGCAGGCTAAGGATTCCTCAAAGGAGCTCACTCTGAGTGCTGGTAGATCTGAGAGTTTTCTTGATCGGAGGTGGCAGGGTCAGTGTTGCTGGATAACAGGACCAAAATCATTGTCAGGAGGACCCAAGGTACTAGCGTGGAGTCTGGTGGGGAGTCTGGAGTGGAGCTGAAAGAACACGGAGCAAGGATGGGGGAGGAGAGGGCTGGAAGCAGGATGAGCTGTGATGTCTTAACTGGCAAGTCAAGGGAGAGTGGTTCAAGGCCAAAGGTGAGGGTGGTCAGATTCTTGAAGTAGTATAAATGCCTGTCCCCCCAAAAAAAGCCCCAAATGATACTTGATCTGGAGGAAGAGACTGACACATGATTAGCTAAGCTGCCCTCACCCCAGAAGGCAGCAGGAGACACAGGGGTTGCAGCGCAGTGGAGGCAGGATGGGGAGAGAAGGCTGCAGGCAGTCTGCACCAGGAGATGGGAAGAGGGGCCGCTGGGCTTTCTCACAGGCAAGAGTGGGGACCAGCACCCCTGAGGGCTTGCCGCGTGCCAGGCACGGGTCCTATTCACTCCTCAGCACCCGAGGGGCATGTTCCATCCGTCCCCTCGTCTTACGGAGGAAGAGCTGGCTTCACAGAGCTCAGGGAGCAGACGAGAGCTCCCAGGCCGTGTTGGAATCAAAGCCCACATCCTCCGGTTCTCACGGGAAAGGCTGTAACTTCGAGGCCTGGCAATGTTTGAATGGGGCCTCGCAGCTTCCTTTTGGGCAAGTAGGGAGGTAGAGTGGAGAGAGGGTCAGGGCAACGCGGTGGAGGCGCTGCTGGGGGCGGTCACGGAAGAGCCCAGAGGCAGGAGGGGAGACCGCAGAGACCTAGGGATCATTTCATGGGATCGGGGCACAGAGAGGTGGCAGTGGGCGGGTCTGCCCCTCTCTTTCCCTTCTGTTTTCTGCTTTGCTTCACCCTCAGCATCTCCTGAAAACACAGCTCTTCCTATTAGGTCTTCAGGCTTTTGGTTGTGAAGGAGGTGAGGGGTGTGTGTGGGGTGGGGACCGAGGAAGCGAGGGGACATCCCAGCGACAGGACCCCTCCGTGTGTGGCCCCTTGTGTTCCCAGGGCTGGTCCCGCTGTGGAAGAAAGATCCCTCTGGTGTGGGACTGTCCAGGCCGAGCTGGCGGAGGGCCCCCGTGCAGAGCCCAAGGAAGAGCAGACACCCTCTCTCTGCACCCCAAGCCTTGGGCCTCCCTGGCCAGACCCAGCCACCCTTTTCATCTTCACTGTGTTCCCCCCACCTCCCCCAGATTACACTTCTTGATGCTCAGGGCTCAGCCAGCTTGAACTGTCTGCATTTGTCAAGTTCAAGGATTATGGTTCAAGTCTTCTAATTGCCTTCATCATTTTTTCCTCGATGCCTCAAAGTGTGGCTTCCCAAGCTTTTCTGTTAAAGGAGGTTTCTTCAGAGGAAACATTCTTAACCTCATTGGCTTAATTTTCTTCTCAAAAGGTGTACTGTCCTTCTGAGGTTTAGGCCACCATTTCAGCGAGTCCCTGCTGACATTTTAGAGTTCCTTCTGTGAGCTGTTGTGGGGAGGAGGTTCCTGTCCCCTTTGTTGAGCTCCCCCTGGGCCTATTGTGCCGCAGCCTGGGAGGAAAGACCCTCCTCCTATGGCCCTCTGCATTTTTCAGTGTGTCAGGAGTCTCCCTGGGCAGAGGATGGCGAGTGGAGGAGAGCCCAGCATGGGGGGACTTTGTGAAGTGGTGGGAAGAGCCTTGTGATGGGGGCTCTGTTTGCTTCTCTGCCTGTGCGACTTCCATGCATGAGTTGATTTCACCTTCTTCCTGTGTAAAATTAAAATAGACAATCCTACTGCCCTGAGCAGTAACCAGGATAGAAAGAGATGCTGTTACATCAAACCCCAAGCCAAGAGCTGAAGGCACGTCCTGCACATTCAGGTATCACCACATCAGTGCGCCTTCCTGCTCTTCTGTCTTTTCACTTGAGCTCAGCAGCACTCACTTTCTCACCCTCTTTTCTCTCTGCAGCTTGTCTTTGTTTGTTTCTGCATACCTGAGAACCAATGATAGCGTGGTCTACCGTTTCATCCAAATATAAAGACAGAAAATCACTTTTAACAGCATATATACTGATTTCTTCTTTTTGTTAAACAACCTACAATTTGGAAATGACCTTCTTGTTGGTTATCATTACTTCATCATTCATTCAACAGATATTTCATGTCTGGATCTCCCGTTCTGACTTTATCCAGCAATATCTTCTAAAGTGTCAACATGAGGACTTTTCCTTCACAGGGGTGGATGCTGGGACCCAGGATTTTACTCAAGGTCACAGCCGGGGTCTCTGGTTCTCTGTCCAGTGCTTCTTGGTGCCCAGCACACTGAATGAAGCTGGTTAGTGACAGAGATGCCTTGGTCAGGAAATGAGGGGAAGCTGAGTGCACTATAAAAAGCCTGGTGCCTCCTAAGGAGGGTTCTTCTCATTAGGATGATTTACAATATGATTTTCATTCTAAAGAGCTGCCAGCTCCTGAATGATATTTGTGAAGTACTTAACCCTATGGGGGTTCCTTCAGATATGCAGGAAAAAGTACCATAAATCATTTTGCCTTATTTTTCAAATGCAAAGACATGAATTATGTCCTCATGAGGTGTGCCAAATTACATGCACAGGAAGCTGCACTTTTATTAAAAATTTTAACTAAAGAAAGCATTGGACTAATGAGGTTACTGATCCTGTCTGCCCAGTTTCCTGGAGAGGGGCTGGGGAAGACCAGGCTGAGCCATTGGCCAAGGAGACCAATTTCAGGTGGTTTCTGAGCAGGGTGTACAAGTGCCCATTGGCTGGTGGGATGTGTGCCCAGGGGTGTAGATGCTCCAGGATGCACCAGCACACACTTGCCATCAGATCAGTGCATCCACATGTGCTATCCCCCAAGGAACAAGCAGAGAGAAGAAAGCATATGGAAAGTTAAGAGCCTGGTGCCTGCAACAATTGTGCAAGAGGCAGGAAAAAGGAAGAAGCAAAGCTGACCAGCCTTGGGCTCTTTCCCCGTGGAATGGCCTCACCGCACATGGTTTGTCCAGTGGTCATGGTGGAATGTGATGGTATCTCACGAGATTAGGATCTGGGACAATTGGAACTTTGGTGAGATGGGGCTTGGGCTGTTCCACAACCTGTCACCCTTCCTTCCCCGCCCCCATCCTGTGGGATATTGAGCTCAGGGCAGCGGCTCCCACCAATGCACCTGGTCAGGCCAGTCCCTCTGTGGGCTTTAAGGACACCAAAGCTTCCATAGGCTCTCTCCTGATGTCACCTGGCTGGGAGATAATGGAGCGAGAATCCACTTCATCACACTCCGTTGCCTAAAATAATGGGTTGGTTTGGGCAAGTGACTTAACTTCTCTGGGTCTCTGTTTTCTTTTTTCTAATATCCCTTCTCTAATAGCCTATGATTCTCAGTTCCAAAAAGGGACTTTTCCTGTGTGAGCTGCATCATAGCAGAGTAATTCAGCTGGAGTCTTCTTATGTCTGTGCTATAGAGGGGAGAAAGCACAGGCACACATGCTTGCACACACACCACACACACACCACATACACACACCATACACATACACACTACACACACTGTACACACACACCATACACATACACACACCATACATAGCATACACACACACACACTCATACCCACAAACCACACACCATACACACACACACTCATACCCACAAACCACACACCACACACACACACACTCCATGAACAGACAAACAAGAAAGGAGAAAGGGCTGATATAGATTAAGTGCCTTTATGGCCACACTCTTTTCATATCTTATCTCAATTAATCCTCAGAACGATATTGATAGGCATTGATTCTATTTTCTGTAAGAGGAACCGAAACTAAGTCAAAGTGACTTCCTCAAATGCACACAGCCAGTGCCTGCCACCACGTGGGAAGATGATGCCAAACTGGGCAGCAGCCAAAGACAGACATCTGCTTCAGCGGAGGGAAGTGCTGGCCGAGGTGAGAGTCCTTGTCAGGGCCAAGTCTTGGAAGCAGCTGGTTCCAGGTGTTGTTGCCTCTCTTGGAGCATTCTCTGGGAGCTGCTTCTGGTGGAGGCCACCCCCGATAGTAGCCACTAGGCAGCGGCAGCGGGAAGAGCTGGTACCAGGAGCTGTTGTCTGTGAAACTGTAAGTACCTCCACCAGGACCTGCCCCTTTTGTGAACTTTGCGGGAAATGTGCTCCTCAGAGCCACCACTGGTCACAGTAGGGAGGAGGTCAGGGTGGGTAGACCAGATGGCTCAAACATCTTTATCTCCTCACCTTGTTCAACTTTGCTGGTGGGTCTTTCTCTCCCTGGAGGAGGTGACAGCTCACTTGTCCTTCAATATAATTTTCTCTGAGGAGCCAGGGCCCCAGATTCCTATTAGGACATCTGGTGGATCAGAATTAGGATGGGACACTCCAAGGGGAACTGTGCCAGCCAAGCACGATGGAAAGATAGAGGGCATTGGTGTCTGACAGCTGCAAAAGATGCATGACCTTCAGTCAATCTTTGATAACTCAGGGCTCCTTTCCCTGTGTCTAAAATAGGGATTCGAATGTCTGGCTCATAGGACTGTTGTAAGGATTAATTGAAATTATGCACATAAAGTGCCCCAGAGAACATCAATAGAGTTTCTGTTTCCTTGGTCTGGTACCTTCTTCCTACCCATCCTTCTGCTTTTCACTTGGGTGCCACTTTCTCTGATAAGCTCTTCTGGCTCCTTTCATCCCATTTAGATGCCTGAATATGTTAGGGATGTTTTTGGCTACAAATTGATGGAAGAGACAAGAAAGAAAGAAGTTAAGTTACACAATCAGTTCTGTTACAACAGGATGCGTATCTCCCTAAAAGTCACGAAACTATGCCAAATTGGGTAATCAATTAGTCAATTATGGGGAAAATGGATCTAGGGGCACAATGCTTGAACGAAATCTTTGTCAGTGACATAAGAAAAGGATAAGAACCTAATAAAAAGAGTCATGCAGTTTTACACTTTGTTAAATGATGAGGACTGGCATCAGTACTGCAGTAAACATGGCACTTAAACTTGAGAAAAGCCAGAGATTTGCTTGAGGACGTGGGTGCTGAGGGATCCTCTTGTGAGCTGTGGTGGCTTGGAGGAAGGATGGAGATGTGGAAGGGGCCCAGTTCTAATGGAACGGTGGGTGTGGTTTGAGAGACATCTGGTGATGGGTGGGACCTGGGAGGGGATGGAGGGCTGTGTGAGTGTGTGCATGTGCGTGCACACGTGTGCATGTTCCTAGGCTCGGATCGGCTGGGTGCAGTTTATTGCACTCACCTAGTGTTTCTTGCAGGAGAAATCATGCATCTGCAGACACAACATCTGCATCATTCTCAAATTGTTCCTTAATATATAACCTTGTTGAAACAAGTGTGCATGTCAGAACAAGCATTAGAGTGGAGCCGACTGTGCCTGCATCCACTTCTGTCAGGGTGTGGGAGACCCTGGGGCTCTCTCTCTGTTGGGCGATGGACAGTCGTGCAGGAGAAGTGGACGGTCTCCAGGGCAGAGGGTCTATGGCGGCACCACATGCACTCCCACATTTTAGGGTTTTGCGTAACTGTAATTTACTTATCTCTGGTCAAGTGCATTTATTACAGATTATTTTGTCTAGTGTTAACTTTGCTAGCCCTTCAAAGTGAATAAATACATTAGAAGTATTCCTACAAAACCACGGATTGAAAATACTAATATTGCAAGTACAGAAGAACAAAAAGAAAATAACAGAGCTGCTATATGTCCCATTCATGATTCAAGAGCTTCCTCTGTCATAACCAGATTAAAAGGGCGATAAGGTAATAAAATCTGAAACTAGCAAACACAAGTTTCAACACTATAAAAATGGTTTGAAATGTAGGTTTAAGTCCACCGTGATAACCACAATCCTCACTTTTGGTGGGCAGAGAGCTGGTGCCTTGGCGTATTAACTCACAAAAGTGCAGTTCCATCAGAATTAGGAAGACATTGTACTCTAAGAATTCAAATATGAAGACAAGAATATATATAACTCTTTTGCCAATGCTACAAGTTTTACATTATTTAGTCCTGTACTTTGCAAAATTCCATAAACTCAATGATAATTCTTTAGAAGTCTCTTCTGAATGTTTTATCCTTAGTGGGAAAAGATGAAAAGCCGTATCCATTAAGAAGATAGCGCTTCTCCTCCTTTCGTGGAAAAGGAGTGAACAGCAGTCAAAACAATATGTCATATACGAAACTGTACCCTTGTCTTTTTTATTTATTTATTTTTGGCTGCGTTGGTCTTTGTTGCTGATCGCGGGCTTTCTCTAGTTGCGGCGAGCGGGGGCTACTCTTTGTTGCGGTGCGTGGGCTTCTCATTGCGGTGGCTTCTCTTGTTGCGATGCATGGGTTCTAGGCGCGTGGGCTTCAGTAGTTGTGGCAAATGGGCTCAGTAGTTGTGGCTCGCGGGCTCTAGAGCGCAGGCTCAGTAGTTGTGATGCACGGGCTTAGTTGCTCCGTGGCACGTGGGATCTTCCAGGAGCAGGGATCAAACCCGTGTCCCCTGCATTGGCAGGCGGATTCTTAACCACTGCACCACTAGGGAAGTCCCTGTACCCTTGTCTTCAAGTGCTTTTGGAAGATGCATAAAAATATTATGAAAGGTTGGAAGAAACCAATTTGTGAGTAAATTAGTCTGGGAAGTGTGCTCTACAATTGGGTAAAATACAGATGTTTATAATATATCCAACCTTCTGGTACTTCCTAAATTCAGTTTCAATAATGAAATACACTACTAAAAACTTCTTTGTGATCTGAACAGCACACAATTCCGTTAACAAAAGGATAGTTCACGGAAAAAAACTGATGTAAAGGTAACCAGGGTTGCTCTGCCTAACTGCCAATGACAAAGTATGCTGGCACAAGCCATTCACTCCCCACGTTATTCCTAGTAAGGGATCCTTTAAAATGTTGCAACACTTTTTAAAAACATGGGAAATAAATACAAAAATCTTTAGTACACACGTTTACTGTTTATTACATTGCAAAGTTCTTAAGAGTTGTCAAATGTGAAATGGAGTTATAAAAATTATTTGTTCAAGTTATGCTTTGGAGGAGTAGTGGTAAAAATTAGCTGTCATCCAATGCTGCCAACCAGGTTTTTTTCTTTTTTTTTTTTGCGGTACGCGGGCCTCTCACTTTTGTGGCCTCTCCCATTGCGGAGCACAGGCTCCGGACGCGCAGGCTCAGTGGCCATGGCTCACGGGCCCAGCCGCTCCACGGCATGTGATATCTTCCCAGACCGGGGCACAAACCCGTGTCCCCTGCATCGGCAGGCAGACTCTCAACCACTGCGCCACCAGGGAAGCCCAACCAGGTATTTTTTAATGAAGAAATTGAAAATGAATAACTAAATGAGTAATCTTAAGTGTATACTGCAACCCATAGGTGTTTTGTAAACAATGAATGAGAAGGTAACTCCTTTTTGAGGGAAATTTATACTACAGAGAATGTGCAACTTGGAATTAGATATCTGGAAGTGATGCTACTGTGATGTGATTTTTATTATCAAAATATTATACGTCAACAATGACAACAAAACTCTTAAATCTGTGCATTGTAAAAACAACAAAAATATATATTAAAATTTTTTTTTCTAAAATGAGGTATAGAGCTTTGCACCACTTGGATGAAATTATAAAAATGACAAAATGTAAGCTTGAAAGAACAATTCAGGAGAAAGGAAATTTAGTATCTGGATTCTAACAACCACCTTCCCCCCCACAAGTCTCCATGTAATTTTGAATGGGATTGAAACGTGGCACCCAAATTTAGAAAGCACGGCTCATGATTCATTTCTATCTGGATTTATGTACTTCCATGAAATATACTTTTCAACTATGACAATAATTTAATATAAAAAATAAACTGAACTTAGAGCTTTATTGTATCACAATGTGTCAAACCAACATAAAAAAATAGCAAATCATATTTAATCATATTTCTTTCACTAAAATATAATCTTATTATTAATAAATATTTCTTCTTGATGGTACAAAAGTTTTTGTTTATTTTTCAATGAAAACTTAAAATTCATCCAAAACATTATTTGTTTTTCTTATCTCACCTGTACTGTACACATCTTCTTCAGAAGTATGTGTATGTAATGAATAAGTACATAAATAAGCACAGATGCTTTTTAGTTTCTCAGATTGGTTTTCTAAATATACACATGGTCAGAGGAAACAAAATTGGACAATGCTATTCTGGATAAGAAATGAGAGCTATCGTAATATACCTGAACCATAACAGAAGAGGATTGGGAGGAAAAAGAGCCAGTATAGAGGGAAGAACACTGAAGGCCGTCAGACATTCTTACCACTAACGAACCCGATTTTGTCAATATACAAACTCCTATGAAACGACTATGAAGTGTTAGCTGTCTGCAGATGTGCTTTCTAGAAACCATCTCAGTATGTGTTTAGAGATGATATTTACACTGCCTCACATTCTAACCTCCAGCATTTGTTAAAACTTTCCTTCACACTTTTACCTTTTTATTCTTAATACATTTTAAAGTTGAAAAGATTTCACATGTGCCTGGCAAATACTAAGACAATGTTGTTCAATCCTAATAGACCCTGATAATCCAAGAAAGTAAAGACTATGGCATGGCTGTTTCCTCGATCACCTTGGTACTAAAATGCCTGACAGAGAGAAGAAGCTGACTTAGTATGATCCAATTCTCCAGGAAAAGACATTTTAGTTATATCTTATAAAATTTCTCATATTTGATGATTTTAGCCCATACAAATAGCAACTTTACATGATTTAATCTAGTAATTTCCAGCACTCACTAAATAACCTTTTCTCAAACAACTCACCATGGGAGATTATTAAAGGCTTCAGTAAGTAATGAGTTGAAAACTTCCAAAAAAAAAATACTATTATTTTTTCCAGCACAACCTTTTGCTTTATAGATGGAAAAAACCTTCTCAGAAGTTGTGACTGCTCAGTGACACAGAGAGATAAATCCAGTGTTGGAGTTAGATTCTGCATCCAAAGATTTTGTCATTGTGCTTTCTGCCTCGAAATTCAGGCATTTCTAATTTGAGAACCAACCTATTCACCACTAAGGATTTTTAAGCATCCACTGTGTGGCTGTGGAACCGAGGGATAGAAAACGAGAACATCTGAGGACATGGATGATCAGAAAGGAACTGAGTCGTGGACACTCGTGGACATGCTGGGAAGGGGCTTCCCGGGAGGAGGGCAGGATGGAGGTGAGACTTTCAGGTGAAGAGGAGAAAGCATGAGGTCGAAGGAGAGGCAGAGGAGGAGGAAAGACATCAGGAATATGGGCAGGGATTTGAAAGGAAGCTTAACCCCCATCCGTATTGACTGCATCATTCAGAATCACTGTCTTGAATAATATCATTTCACAGAGGATCCATTTCACAGACGAGAAAACCAAAACACCAACAGCAAAACGACTAATCTAAAGTCATCAGCCATGTACCGTCCACATCAGGGCAGGAGTTTTATCTGCGTCTGCCTGACTCCCGGTTCTCAGATCTCTTTTCCTGCTTTAGGGTGAAGGAGGTCCTCCCCGCACCCCTCCCAGCTACGTTTCTGTGGTTCAGATCTTTGAATTGGATCGTGGTAGATATCCACAAATTAATTAAGCAACTAAGTAAATGTATTTAATTTTATTTTCTTGTGGAATATGTAATCGCCAGTATAGCTGTTTGGGGAGGGGGTGGGGGAGGAAAGCGCAAAACAAAGCAACAGCAAAGAAAAGAAACATTCCTCAGTTCTGTGCGCTGCTTTTTATGGGCATTCTCAGATTTTCCCATCAAGGTGGCTTTGAATCAGTCCCAGGCCTTCTTTCATGTGGATAACTATTTAAAGATGTGATGTTCAGGCCAACAGTTCATAGCAACTCATTTTCTCTCTGTCATCTCCCCGTTGGCGGCGACGGGGAGGAAGGGAGGGAGCGGCGACGGGCGACCGCTTGGGGGCACCGTTGCTCCACGGAGGGCCGCCCCCGGCTCCCCGAGGATCGGCCAAGCTCAGCACAAAAGGTGTCCTTTCCAAGGTGTGCGCGGTGAGTGTCTTCATAAATTTCCCTCTTTCGTGGAATCCTCCTTTCCAGGCATCTCCCCGCGTTGGAGGTCAATCTCTGACCCTGGACGCTTTTCAGCACATGGGTCCAGTGTGGGTCCAACTGGCCTTTGCAGCTCTTCCGCCTGGAAGAACCGACTTCATATGTCACCTGGGTGGCAGCCCTTACGACATCACTTAGAAGATTAAAAATAAATTGAAGCACATGCCACTTCAAAGGGAGCACAAAAAGGACATCGACATGATTTGATGCATTAATGAGAAAGAGGTGCTGGCTCTTGATTTGAACTGTATGGAAAGAGAGAGGATTTTGAAGCTTGTGAGTTGCTGGTATTTCCAAAGGAATGGTTAGATGTATTTTATTACTTAACTAAGGAAGCACCTCCCTCCCCCATCTCTATACTTTAATCCTCCCTGGCTTTGACTTGGGGGATATGAATATGGGAGCATGGGGAGCCTGCCTTTCCACCCCATGCTGGAGGCCCCCCCAAGAAGTGCAAGGAAGGTAGGACCAAGGACCCTAATTTCCCAGGCCAAGATCGGTGGGGTCCGCAGGCTGCAGGACTAACAGCTCTCTCTGGGCCAGGCCGGCTTTATCATCCAGGACCATCTGTGTGTCCAGGCCACCTACCGGAGGAGTGGCCTTGCTCTGTAGACTCACCTAAGACTCATCCATCTCCCGCTGGTCTTTTGTTTCGAAGACCCCTCTCCAGCAGCCTGGCCCCTCCAGAGACTGAAATCCCAGGCTCCTAGCAGCCACTTCCTGGCTAATGGGGGGCGAGCCCAGTCATTCTCGTTTTTCATGCCTTGTCAGGAGGCCTGAATGCAGAGGGGGGCTGAGATGAGGGCAGTTCCAGAGGAGCGAGGGTGGGCAGATGTCCTCATGAAAAATTTACAAGGAATAATCAGAGGCTCCTGCTTTTCCCCTCCGGGCAAAGTCCCCCTCGGCGTGTTGCCCAGGCCCCTGCAAGAATATTGGAAAATGCCCCACCGTTCTGAAGGAAATCTGGCTCTGGGAGGCTAATGCCTGGCATTTGATGCACTTGGCCGTCCTCCTGAGAGTGGGTTGCAAATGTAGTTCAGGCGAAATTGATGAAGTATCAGTTAATCTGAGGCTGACAGTTTAGAGAGGTCACGGCTGCGAGGGGCTGCCAGGATCTCACAGAGAACGGATGGAGAGGAGTTAAAGAGACAGGGCCCGGGGGGAAGGGAGCTGATCTTCTCCACGTGGGCGCCTCCCAAACCTTTGCGTGTTGCCAGGTTTCCGATCCTCCGCCACAGTAAGCAGTTCGAACCCGGACAATCACACCCCATCCCCCTCGCAGAAATCCAAACCCACATCCCTGAGGTTCCTCTCTCCTTAGGAAGGAAGGAGGAGAAAGCTGCTGTTCTCAATTGAAACAGGCAGTTAGAGCTCCTAATGCAAATTTCCTTTTTTAATTGGAGCTCTGAGTCATGTCTGCCTGGCCCTGCATTTCCTGCCGCAGGAAGGTTTGTCTAGGTAAATGGCATATCGCAGATGGTGGGCCAGGCAGTGCTCAGAAGGAATTTTCTGGGAGTGGTAGCAACTCTGTGGAAGGAGATAAGAACAGATACAAATCCACATTTATCCTGAGTTGTTTCATATGTGAAATCTAGGACTCCAGGACTCAGAGATGTTGCAGGGTGGCTTTGTCATCGGGGTGCCTTCTAAAGGACGATGTGGCTTTTTAGAATTAGATTCACCAATAATTGGCTTTGATGGGATATGAAGCAGGAAGGGTTTTGGAGTCAAACAGCCTTGCGTTTGGATCTTGGCTCCCTTGTGCTTAGAGAAAGATTTCATCATTATCGCCATTTGCTTACAGGGAAATAGAGCAGGAGGTGACCATTGACTTTCTATGATTAAATGGCTAAGTAGGTCTCATAGTTGGGATTCTAACCCAGTTTTCCACCCTTCTCTGTATAATCTCTTTCTTCTAATAGCAAGAGTAAAAGTAGTAATAGTAATAACGGTGATACTGGAGTAGCCAAAGTCTCAGTATTTATGGCAAGCAGGCTCTGCTCAGCATCACATATGTAAGAATGCATTTATCACTCCCTGAAACTTGGGAGGAAGATCTCATCATGATCATGTTAGTATTATTATTACCATATTATCTCTTTTTAAAAGAAAGGGAAATTGAGGTTTGGCAAGTACGTAGCGTGATCCACTCCCTCTGTTTCTGTTTGGCTGGGAAACTCTTCCTTTCCCTGGGGTGGGGTGGGGTGAGGGTCTGATTGTCCAATGCTAAGGCTGCTGATTTACACATCAGAAAATAGATAAATACCAGTGATTACAGCCAGATTGAAATTACCACTATTTTCAGTCAGTAAGAAAAAGTCTGTGTATTAACAAGATTGCAATTACTTTTCCCCAAAATTACATGGGGAAATTGTACGCCAAGAGAATAGCCTTTCTAGAAAGGAGATATTTTCTCTGAAACAGGAAATCATTGTATCTTCAATGCACTGTAAGCAGATTTCAAACGTGTCCACCCCACTTGGAGGCGAGGGGCCATGGCTCGTGCCTCCTCTCCCCAGGACAGCATCTCTCAGGTTGAGGGCGGAGCATCACGCGTGCATGAGCTGGGCTGTGCAGGATGTGGAGATGCTGGGTCCACCACGATGACACAAGATGTGCTGCGTCCTGCCTCCTAACTTGGGGAGGTGCCTTCCTGGACACACTTGGGGCAGCTGTGGAGGGGATGGCAGCCCCCCCCCATTATCCTCTCTCCAGAGCCCTGCACGCCCTGCCCGAGGACCAGCATCTGAAATTGCTGTTGCTGACAACTTGCCTGGAGTTTTGATGGTTTCAGGCGGAAAGGTAAATCCAGTCACTCTGACTCCATCTTGGCCAGAAACAGAAGTCTCAACGCATTTTGATTTAACCAAAGAGAATCTAGTGGAACTCTTTATCATTTACACACACACACACACACGGAACGATACATCCAGACACACACCCAAATATACTTCCCACACATACCCTTTTAAAAATAGTTCCTGGGACTTCCGTGATGGTGCAGTGGTTAAGAATCCACCTGCCAATGCAGGGGACATGGGATCGAGCCCTGGTCCGGGAAGATCCCACATGCCGCGGAGCGGCTAGTTAGGCCCGTGTGCCACAGCTGCTGAGCCTGCGTGCCTAGAGCCTGAGAGCCACAACTACTGAAGCCTGCGCGCCTAGAGCCCGTGCTCCGCAACAAGAGAAGCCACCACAATGAGAAACCCCTGCACCAAAACGAAGAGCAGCCCCCGCTTGCTGCAACTAGAGAAAGCCTGTGTGCAGCAACGAAGACCCAATGCAGCCATAAATAAATAAGTAAATTTATTTTAAAAAATAGTTATTTTTCATATGTAAAATACTTGACATATATTAGCAGCTTATTAGTTGCCACAGGATAATTTAAATGGGTCTCATCCTGGGAGGTCTTGGCCCTTGGAGCGTGTTTGGGAAAGTTGGGCGACATTTTTGGTTATCACAACTGTCAGGGTTGGTGCTACTGGCATCTGGCAGGAAGATGCCAAGATGCTCTAGACATCCTACAGTGCATAATGCGCCTTCCCCAACCAAAGATCTTGTTGTCCCAAAGATCCACAGTGCCCAGTTTCAGAAACCCTTATATAGTTTCATAGTAAGGAGAAAAAAGGAACATAGTACCTAGTAACTCAGATGAAATAGAACAAAACCATATATCTATGTATCTTCCTTCCCAGGACATCAGCCTGGAGTATGGTGACACGGAATTCAGTCTGGTCCTCGAGCTGATTTTCTTTCCTGCCATTTGGAAAACGCTCTAACTTATTTGGCCTCAGTTTCCTTGTCTGTAAAAGAAATATTTGGACCCTGTAGATGTGTCGGTATCAAGGGGCAGAGATGCTCTCTGCAAGCCCATAAAAAGGGGAGAAGAGGGGAGAAAGTGATGTTCTGGGAAAGCTTCTGTGTGGGGGGATCCCGAGGGAGGTGGGCCTCTGGGGTTCAGTTGTCAAGCCCTCCCCTAAGGAGACAGGCCAGTCAGCCCCCTTCTCTCTGAGTCTCTGAATCAGATCTCACTAGCGGGGAAGGTGGGAGGCCGACGGCACAAATGGTTAGATGAGATGTTTCATGGGGACTGGATGGTTGTCAAAGCCCAGAACCCTCTCCTGCACCCCGCCCTGCTTTGCAGCTTCCTATCATCCTCTGAACTTTAACACTTAACTTGCAGGAAAGAAGGAAAGAACCTGAGAATGACATCTCAAAGCATGTTTCTAAATGTGTAAGCTAAAACACTTAACTGTTAGTATGCTACCTACTTAGTTCTGATCCTGCAACAACATACAGTGCAGCTATCAGGAGAGTGACCTTCTTCCTGGACAGGGAACTGAGCCTCACCTGGGTGTGAGAAGCAGCCTCCTGTTCCAGCCGAGGAGAACTGCGCACACAGGGTCGCTGGGAGCATCACATGTGATTCCAGCTGAAAGTGGAAAACGTGCTGGGCTTTTGAGGGACCTTGTGTGCTTCCCTTGGTTTCTAAGGATGGAGAGGGGGACATCCCTGCACATTTTTGTCACGTGGTAGGTGGTCTTTGGAAAAACCCCTAGTCTCACGGTTGCTCCCAGAAGCTACACTATGGAAGGAGGACTAAGAAAATGTTCCCAGAGCTGCAGCCTCTCTCTGCCTGCATGTGATTTGGGGTATAAGGCGATACTATCAGGACTGCACATGCTGCCTGCCTGCCTACCTGCCTGCCACGGTATTCCTAAAAACAATATCTGTTCATGGTAGAAGATGCTTCTGATAAGTAAAAATACGTTCCTAACCTTAGGACCTTACTTAGGCTTTAGAGAACTCTCTTCAAAAAGGGAAAAAATCAGAAACCCCCTAAAGTGATTCCTAATGATGTCAAGTTAATGTTGGAATTAGATAGACACACAACACTAGTGATTCTCAAAGTGTAGGCCCTGGACCAGCAACACCACCTGGAACTTGTCAGAAGTGAAGATTCTTGGTCACGTTCAGACCTACTTTATTATTATTATTATTTTTTGTGGTATGCGGGCCTCTCACTGCTGTGGCCTCTCCCGTTGCAGAGCACAGGCTCCAGACGCACAGGCTCAGCGGCCATGGCTCACGGGCCCAGCCATTCCGTGGCATGTGGGATCTTCCCGGACCGGGGCACGAACCCGTGTCCCCTGCATCGGCAGGCAGACGCTCAACCACTGCGCCACCAGGGAAGCCCCAGACCTACTTGTAAATATTACGTCTCCCACAGTTTCAACCTCTAGCACACCTAGTTTTTTTTTGTTTGGTTGGTTTTGCTTTGCTTAATTTTTACAAGAATACAGTCAGAAGTTCAATGAGATACAAAGAGAAAAGCAGGAACTCTAATTCTATGTCAGAGGACTTAAGACTCTACAACTTTGCATCCATCACTGTCAGTACATAAGAGCCATTCTGGGTTTCCCTAAATGAAAGTGATAATTAATTAGCATTATACAAGATATGAACATTTAACAAATATTTAAAATCCTCTAATCTTACAGATATAAGATATAAATATAAATATTTACAAATAAATAAATATAAATATAAATTGAGGCCAAGAGAGGTCCTGGGGGTTCTCCTGGGATCCCCAAGGAAAGCCAAGCAGATAAGCACCCAGGTCTGTGATTTACTTTCCAGAGCTGTTTTCCCATCACAGCATGTTGCCCTTCATCCTACAGCAATGTTTAAAATTATCGAAATAGTGGGAATTAGATATGAGGAATAGCATCATAAAATATTTCCAAAGAAATTTCATAGACATTGAAGATCAGCATTTGCTTTACTTCACCTTAGAGAGACCTGACCATTTTCTGCAACTAATACATTTGTATACTTCCCTCATTAGGACATATCGATCTTAAAGTTTTAAAAAATGATTTCATGAGGCTGGGTTCTTTCTCAGCCTACTCAGTTTTAACAGATGTTTGAAAACCAGCTCTGATGAAAATAGGCTTCGCAACTTTGTCACAGGAAGTCTGAAGTCACACGGTGCTGCTAGTTGCTGCCTTTCGAGGAGGTGCTGAAACAGGAAAGTCAGGTGACCTCAATGGACAAGGGCAATTTACCTGAAGGCATTTAACAGAGTGCTTAGGGGCTGCTCTCCCTGCCCAAAGGCCTGACACTGGAATGGAGTTTGGTCCAAGCCTCCTTGGGGCACACATTTCTGAAGTGACAGGACTTGTGATGGGCACAGCCTTACTGCCATCATGGAACCAGATTTTTCATCATAATTGGCCTAATGTATAAACTCTAAAACACAGATCTTCAAGTATCAGTCATCTGAGCAGGACATAAACAGTGATATTTGGGTGTCTGGTCATGAAAAGGCTGCAGGGGAACCTTGTCAGCAGGTGTGCACGTTGGCTTGAATCACTCTGCTCAATGATACACAGCTGGACATTTTAATGCAGAAATCAGAGGCTCCTGACCCCAAAGATGTCTTTAAGGCAGTGATTTCTTTTAAAAGAAAGATAAATAGCTTCAAAATATACTTTGCATGTGAATAAACTTGTAAAGTACATTAGCCTATATTAGTAAGTTGGATTCGAGCATACCGATTTCAGGGAGTAAATTTTTAACATGTGTTCAGGGGTGATAAGACTTGTGCCTAGTCGCTGATTTCTCTGTGTACATAAATTACAGAATAGTCAGGTATTGACATGTAGATCAGGGACAGAGCAAGCATAGTTCCATCACTGACTCATTTACATGTCAATGCCAGACGAGGGCTCTTGTATGAGCTCCCAGAACAAATAAAAACAGATAGACATATTTGTGGCTCTAGAATATCTTTTGTTCAGTTGTGTGTGTGTGTATGTATCTGTGGGTATGTATATGTATATATATATTTTTCAACACATAATAATATGAGATTCTGGAATTCTTTTCTTATTTTATCATGCATTTTATGTAGTAATAACCATAACAATGGTTTCCCACTTGGATAGCAAGGTGAACTAATTAAAAAATTGTCCATGTGGTCTCTTGTAGAATGTCTTAAGTTTTATTCATCAGTTCTGAAGGAAAATATCAAAACTATTTCAGCATGCTGGATTCTTTTTAAGCCAAAACTTATGTCCCTACTGCCGCCACCTAACAAAATTAACTCAAGAACAGCCTCTATTGGATGCTGCTGTCTTTGCATATTAACGCCCCAGGAGAAGAGAATCTATTTTTCAGCTGGAATAGTTGTGACTATTAAAATTTACTTGGTAGCAAGTGAGAAGACTGAATTGTCCTTTAATTGGACATGCATTTGTTGACAGGATAATGCATTTGCTGGCTGTCTGCAGTGGACAGCTGGTGCTTTCCTCCGCTCCCATCCCTCCCGGTCTTTTGCTGGAAAGAGGACCTCCTTCCTTTGGGGAGTGTAGCCCCTCCTCTCCATGGGAGTCCAGGATAGGTCACTCCTTATTCTCTGTTCTGTCCCAAGTGGTCAACAAAGGGGTGACATAGGTCCCAGGGAGATGATCCTGTGAATTTCCTATGTGGACTCCAGGAGGAAGATTCTGTCCTTGTTCTAGATGCCTGAGGCTGAGATATTGGATACCTGCATCTTTCTGGTGTCATACCTCACTGTCCCCTGCCACAGAGAGATGGAGGGTGACAATGTCCATTACCAAGAAATTATGTTGGCTGATGGAAGGACTAATGCTGAGAGACACAGGGAGAGAATTCTGACTGTATCCGAACTTGAGTCCCTGGGATTCTGTACTCAGCACCAGTCCGACTTCTTACTGAATGTGAGTGAACAATTTCCAGTTTTTGCTTCAGCAACTTTGAATCGTGTCAGGCACTTGTTACTGAAAGAGTGCAGAGCAATGGACTACCTTACAGTATCATTTAACTTTGTGTATACAGTATTTGTAATACTAATTATGTCAAATCACTAGTTCTAGAACATTACGGAAATTTATGGAAACCTCTAAAAGCAATCAATAACAACTTCCCCTCACACATTTTCTCCTGGACAAGACCCCACAGCTGAATGCGAGAGCCCTGGATCTTTCAAAACTCAACTACTTCTCTTTGATGATGTCATTTCCTTCCTCCCTGGACCCTAATTTATTTATTTATTTTTTTACAGCGTTTAGACTGTGCAGAGAGTCCATTCCCTTTCTTGGAAGCTCTTCTCCACCTCCTTTGCTATTTCATCCTCCTTCTCTTATTCCTAAAGGATGAAGTCACTCATTATCAAAAAGAAAACAAATAAGTGTCGGCAGGGCTCTGGAGAAGAGGTAAACCTTGTGCACTGTTGGTGGGAATGTAAATTGGTGCAGCCACTATGGAGAACAGTATGGAGGAGGCTCAAAAAACTAAATAGAACCACTGTATGATCTAACACCGATCTGCAATCGGACCAAAAGCTAAATGCCTTGCTGTGGTCCATGGACATGCTGTCTTCTGCCTTCTTGACCACCCTCTGCCTCTGTCCTGCTGTGCTGCACATCCTCTGGGACCCCTTTATAGCCCAAGCTTGTTAACATCTCAGGCCTTTAGAGGAGATGTTCTCCTGGCCCCCAAAACTCTGCATCTACTTTTTTTTTTCAGTTCTCAGATTAAAATATCCATTACCCAGAAGGCCCTCTTGACCTATACGCTCCACCCCCATTTCTAATTTGATCTAATGCTATCTCTTCCATCCCCACCTGTTATGCTCTCACTTCTTTACTTCATTTGTCATCATAGGGAACGATCTTCTTGATTTATTTATGTATTAGTTCATTACCTGTTCTCCCACAGAAATATAAGATCTGTCAACACAGAATCCATGTCTGTCTTGTTCACTGTTGTATCTTGGAACCCTGCCTGACACAAGCCTGGCTTTCAAATGCATGGGGGAATGAATGAATGAATGAACGAGGGAAAAGAGTAAAATTGTGGAATTGGATGATCTCTAAAAGCCTACATAGCACATATAGTGCATACATGTGTGTGTACACATACACACACACACTCACAGCTGTCATTTCTTCATTAAAATGAGATGTTGTGTCTTTAATACAGCTTTTCTTTCACACTGCTGGTGTGACACATCTAGAGAGGAGTGCTTCAGTACCACAAAATCTGTTGACAGATTGGAGGGGGCTTAAAGAAGAACATAGGATGAAGGGACCAAAGAGATTAATTTATGAGCCAGATTACACATGCTGAATGCATCCTACTTGCCTACAGCACTGTGGAGCAGGGGCAGGAGATACTGTGTAAAGTTTGGAAAATTCACAGAACAGAGATGAATTATTTGTCTTCATGCTTGGATTTGTCATTAGACGACAGAGGCTGAACAGAACCTTGACTGTAGACTGGGGAAATGTCCTCTTGGGACTGTCATGGTGGTCCTTGTATCACTGGACAGGAAATGCTACCAAAGAAAACATGAGAATTAAGGTTTGCTCCTTCCAGCACTTCCTAATGAGGTCAATACTCTGAAAGTCTTTGAAAGAGAGGAAGAACATTATGGAAAATTGTCATCACTTTTTATGTTCATTCTAATTCCTTAGCAACTGTCTGTCTCAAACTCAAATTTGTATGAAGCTCAAAGTCAGCATAAATGATCCCAAGTTCAGATTAAATAAAGTTTTTCAAGGGATGCAGTGTGAGTGGGTAGTTTCTCCACTTGTTTTATATGTATATAATATATATACATTGTTTTATATATATTGTTATATATATATATATAGTTTATATATATGTACACTATATGTATATACACATTGTTGCTACTGAAACAAATTACCACAAACATTTAGCAGCTTAGCAACACAAATTTAAAGTCTGTAGGGTAGAAATATGGCAAAAGTCTCTCTGGGCTGAAGTCAGTGTGTGGGCAGGGCTCTGTTCCTTTCTCGAGCTCTGGGGGGAACCCTTTTCCTTGCCTTTTCCAGCTGCTGGTGGCTTCCTGCATCCCTTGTCTCATGGGACATCTTCAAAGTCAACAAGGTTTATCTCTCTTGCCTTTCTTCAGTGGTCTCTTTTGCCTCTAATTCCTCTCTTCTGCCTCCTTCTTCCACTTTTAAAGACCTTTGTGATGACAATGGGCTCATTTAGGTAATCCAGGAAAAACCTCCTTATTTTCAGGTCAGCCGTTGAGCACCACTGGTTCCAACTATAACCATCCTTTTGCTTTGCCACGTCACACAGCATGTTCACAAGTTCTGGGAATTAGGATGTAGGCGTCTTTGGGTGGGTTTCTGCTGACCACCCACATTGCGAAGTCTGTGGAGATGGGGTGGGTGGGCAGGGGAAGCAGAGGCCTAAGGGCGTCCTTCACAAGCTCCACAGTCTGGCTTTTCCAGGGACTGATTTCATTTTAAACCATATGGAGCACATATTAGTGCTATATGCCAGCCACAGTGCTCAAGAATTTGCATACATTCTATTACTTTATTTCAGACACATACTCACACGCACAGAACAAAACAGAAACAAACTATGGGACAGTTGTTATCTGTCAGGGTCCCAGAGGAAACAAGGGCACTCTTAAATTAGGAGTTTAACAGGCAGACCTCATTTTGTTGTGCTTTACTTCATTGCATTTTGAAAATTGTGTTTTTTACAAATTGAAGGTATGAGGCAACCCTGTGTTGAGCAAGTCTATTGGTGTCATTTTTCCAACAGCATTTGCTCACTCACTTTGTGTCTTTGTGTCACATTTTGATACTTCTCACAATATTTCAAATTTTTTCATTATTATTATATTTGTTAGGGTGATCTGTGATCAATGATCTTTGATGCTATTATTTCAAAAATATTATAACTCGGTGAAGGCTCAGATGATGGTAAGCATTTGTTAGCAATAAAGTATTTGCAAATGAAGGTATTCACATTGTTTTTTTAGACACAATGCTATTGCACACTTAATAGACTACTTATGTTTATAGTGTAGACATAACTTTTATATGCACTGGGAAACCAAAATATTTGTGTGAATATCTTTATTGTGATGTTCACTTTATTGCAGTGGTCTGGAACTGAATCTGAGATATCTCCGAGGTGTGCCTGTATTTACAAAGGGAGTGATCATACATCTGCTGTTGGGTGGGAGTTTGTAGGTCTAGAAACAGCTGTGCTGCCACCACCTGAAAGGGTGACATATACACACTATTATATATAAAAGAGATAACTAATAAGGACCTACCGTATAGCACAGGGAACTCTTCTCAGTACTCTGTAATGACCTATATGGGAAAATAGTCTAAAAATGAGTGGATATATGTATATGTATAACTGATTCACTTTGCTGTACAGCAGAAACTAACACAACATTGTAAATCAACTATCCTCCAATAAAAATTTTAAAAAAGGGTGAGGCTGGTACAGCCTACTTGGCGTCGTAAGGACAGAAAGTCTTACAACACTGGGGGGCTTGAGTCTAACAAGGACTTTCCGTGGAGAGATGATTTAGCCCAAAGAAACCTCAGAGTTTCTTCTGGAAGGAGACAGAAAAACAAATACCCAGACACCCCTCTTTCTCACTCTCTCTCTGACCTGCCAAGTCCTACCAGGATCCAGGGGCACAGACGGCCTGGGAGGGACCTCCAAGGGACACAGGAGGAGAGGGGACCTGAGGGGGGTCCTGCCCACCAACTTTATGTGTGAGGTGAGGAAACTGTGGGGGGGAGATTTGAGTCAGTTGTCCATGTTCACTAACCAGTGAGCTTTGGAGCTGGGGTTAGAACAGAGGCACTTGAATTTCAGAGCTTTATTTGCTGTTACATCTTTATTTTTTTTTTCAGTACGCGGGCCTCTCACTGTTGTGGCCTCTCCCATTGCGGAGCACAGGCTCCGGACGCGCAGGCTCAGCGGCCATGGCTCACGGGCCCAGCTGCTCCGCGGCATGTGGGATCTTCCCGGACAGGGGTACGAACCCACGTCCCCTGCATCAGCAGGTGGACTTTCAAGCACTGCGCCACCAGGGAAGCCCATTTGCTGTTATATCTTATGAGCCATAATATGTGCGTCCTCTTGACCAACCATGATTACACAAAGAGGGAGACTGCAAGGGGGCTGGAAGCCTAGTCCCTGAAGCAGACGGATCGATGCTGAGTGAAAGCCAGAACGAGGGATGTGACATGAAGAGACAGGTGGGGAAGGTCATGTCTCCTGGAACTGCAGTATTTGGAAAGTGATAAAAGGGAGCATGTAATGCTCATGTTCCCAGTGCAGTGGCAGCGAATGGTGAGAGAGGGAATCAGTTCTATGGCTTTGTGGGACAGCCACCAGCCCAGGCATTACAGGATGCAGTTTGCTTCTCTGAGACATAGTGTTCATGGCACAGGATACAGGATGGCTGGTGGGGGTGACTGGGGCTGAGGCACCACGAAGAAGGGACTCCCTTCCCTAAAACAGACCCTAGCAATGCCCTTGACTTAGATCCCATGTAACAACTGTGTGGGGGCACAGAACATATATGAATTCCACTGGTAGCAAAGTAGGAATCGCTTATGATGATTTGAGATTCTAATATATTTACATTTTCTTTAAATGGATTAAAGCTCCCGAAAAAAACCTCCTCTAACCACACACCATGTTAATAAAATTATATCTTGATTACCAATTAAAGATGTACTTTGATTGAAAAGCTCTGAATCATGGCCTGATTCATTGTGAAATTACCAGCTGTGATTTGTCTGGGTAAATATCACCTCTAGCTCCTGCATCTTCACTTCCATCTTGATAAAATCAGAACTTAATTGTTTCAAATCTTGTACTTATGTCATTGATGTCAAATTAAAAATTTCAACATTACAAATCTGCAAGGCAACATTTAAAACTGTGGAGCGCTTTCTTCTTCCAGCTCATTGCATGGATGTACATTCCATAATGAACAGAAAATATCATGTTCCTATAACAACAGTAATCTTTCTGCATATTTTATTTTGTTCTTGAGCCTGTTTGTTTCTATGGAAGGTGTTTCTAATAAGTTGTGCTTGATACGAATTTTGGAAGGGATCAATCCAACTTATCTTCTGCATTAAAGTTCTACGTACATGCTCTCCCTTCTAGTATAGAAAGCAATGTAGGTATTTTCCCGGAGTAATCAATAAAATGAAATCTTAAAAGAAAAGAGAAAAAAATTATGAAGATCTTTTTGTTCAGCTGCTGTAGGCAGATGACTTTTCTTATATAAAGAAAACATTCCTGGAAAAAGATTTCATTCATTTCAAACAGCAAATGCAGCATTTTTTAAAAGAAAAAAAAAGATAATGTTACCCACCCAAGCCAACAACACTACAGCACTAGGTTATTCATAAGATAGTAAATCTAGTTATTCCAATGAGCATCAGAAAATCTAATATAAGGTGTTATTGCTACTTAAGTTATAAAAGGGTGCATGCACCATCAGGCATGGGGATTGTCTGAGACTACATGATGCATGACCTCTGTTTCCTTTAAAAAAAAGCACTTTCAATATATCTTAACATTTCAAAAGAATAAAATGAAAAAATGGCTCACATTTCAAGGTGAAAGGCCTCTGTTGACTAAAGATGCTTCCATTTTTATTGCAGTTGAGGTTTTTGTTTTTTTGTTTTTTTTGGTAAGCTTTTTTCCATCACAAGCTGATGTATGGATATATTTATAGTTCAGTTTCATTTAACTATGTTCATTTGTACTGTTCTCTGACAGATTTATATGATCATAGATCCCTGGTGTCACTGTTGTATTATTTATATTTCTATAAATTAAGGCCATTATTATCCAAGATGGCTCCTGACAATAGGATGTGGTAGTTGGAAATAGCATTTAATATTTCCTCAGTCCTGATGAATTCTCTATGGATTGCATCCTGACGCAGACTAAGAAATCATTGTCTTTGCTGGAAAAAGGGAGGTCTTGTGT
Organism: Hyperoodon ampullatus; assembly: GCF_949752795.1. Lineage (NCBI taxonomy): Eukaryota > Metazoa > Chordata > Mammalia > Artiodactyla > Ziphiidae > Hyperoodon > Hyperoodon ampullatus. Next base: position 84,301,786 of record NC_136928.1, read on the forward strand.
AATAATAATAATAAGTCACTAATGAAAGACAAAAATTTCAGGACTATTTGTAGACTCGGTGTTTAATCTTCCTAATGATAGCCCTGATGATAAATAGATGAGAGAGATAATACGGGGCTGATAAGCTGACAACACCAGCAGACCAGGCTTCTCTCCCTCCCACTGAATGTGATTAGCCTCTAGGACAGATTCACATCATGCATTTTAAATCTTCCTTTTATCTCTGTATTGGAGGATGACGTCTCCACCAAGCGATTTTTAAGCAAGGGTTTTATGACAGATGGGTGTAGATGAGGACCTTTCTCTCCCCAGCACCAATAAAACAAACTTAATTGGTGACTTCAACATAAAACAGTTTATTTCTGGCTCTAGGATACAGCAAATTAATAATCAGATATAGAGGCTGGGCACAGAAAAGATGATGGGAAAACTTGCCTCAGATTGCTTTGAAAGATCTCTTTATAGAACCAAGCTGGTTGTACAAGCTCCTTTTCTATCTGTGAAACTGAGGTGCTTATGTCACAGAACATGAAGCTTAAATGTGATGAATTAAATGGATATAGGTTAAATTAAGATTGCTAAAATGTATAAATTTGCCAGTCGTCTGTCTAGCACATAGTAACATAATGAGCATTTATTATGTGAAAGTTAGGATACGGAACTTGGAGTGTGTTTGCTCCTGGTCACTAACATGACCATATCTTAGGAAAGGAATCTGTATATTATCTGTGTGTGTGCTTTTAAAATTTGCATTTCCCTAAGGACTATTGAGGTTGAGCATCTTTTCATGTGCTTATTGACCATTTGTAGATCTTCTTTGGAGAAATGTTTATCCAAGTCCTTTGCCCATTTTCAAATTGGGTTGTTTCTTTTTTGTGGTTGTTGAGTTGCTGGGGTTTTAAAAATATATATTCTGGCTATTAATCCCTTATCAGATATATGATTTGCAAATATTTTTTTCCATTTTCTAGGTTGTCTTTTCACTCTTGGTTTAAATTGAAGTAGTTAATTTAAAATGTATTATTTTCTGGTGTACAGAAAAGTGATTCAGTTACATATATATGTATATATATATATGTGTGTATATATACATATGTATACTTTTCTTAGTCTTTTCCATTATAATTTATCACAGGATATTGAATATAGTTCCCTGCACTGTACAGTAGGACCTTGTTGTTTACCTATTATCTGTTTTGCTTTTCTCCTATTCAAGTTAAGCTACTTGAGCAACAGTTCATTAACAGTTGGCAACGCTCTCTGGTTTAAATGTTGAAAACATCACAACTCCATAAATAAGGAAAAAAAACCCTACTTTTATGCATTTTGTGTTTATTAAAGTACCACAAACCATTAAATGAATTTCAAACACAAGATGTGTGCACCAAATGGGTCAAACTGCTCTGAGTTGATAAAGCAAAGATGGATGACGGTGCAGGTGCTTGTGGCCGAGAGGTCAGGGAGGAGACAGGAAAGATCGGGAGGTGTTGGGGTCAGATATGACTGCATCTCACCCCAGTTCTGCCTTCCTGAGCCCTATGACCCTGGGGATGTTATTTAGCTTTTTCAAGCCTTGGTCTCCTTATTAATGACATGGGAGCAGTTATAGTTGCTGGAGAGTGTTGAGTGGGAGCACAGGTTTGAGGCCCCTTGTGCAGGGCCTGCCCTACAGGGGGTCCGCTCTCCAGGGATTCCCCTCCCCACCCCATGACTTGAGAAGTTTCCTGGAGTCATAGAATTTAGAGGCAGAGGTTACTAGGAAAAGTGTAAAGATGTTGGAAACTTTCACTTAAGAATTAGCTTTAGAAAAGTGGATACATCCAAAATTAAAAAGTAAATCATATATATTATTTCAATAATCCCATTCTGCTGTAGAGGCTGATCACTGTATAGTGTTTCTACCTAAGAATTTATCTGTGAAAGTTGATGTGGAATTTGTATTATAATTATACTCAGAGCCTCATGGATCCTTGTGGGTTAAATGGAAATGCAAAGAGCATCTAGTTAGTGAGGGGTTGGGGGCAAACCATCTGGCTTGTACCTACCTTGGTTAAAAATATGATCTTGCAAAAAATGTGCAAGATATTCTGCATAAGGCCACTGGGGAGGAAAACCTGAGATCCAGCATATGGTGTTGCATGATCTGGTGAAACCAATATGATCCTGGTCCATACTCCTTCCCTGCAGTACAACCTCGACTCTCTATTTTTGACGGCTTCCAATCTCGTCCTCCTGCATCCTGTGCACTCTTCAGAAGCAGGCTTTGGACCTCCTCCTGGGAAGTCCATGGAACGCACGTGGCCTCTCACTCTTGTCTTGTCCTGCTCTCCCTCCCCTGCTGTCCTTTTTGATTCAGGACCCTGGTCACTGCAGCTCCTGCTCCGACCATTGTAACTGTCAGCGCCTCATCTTTCCAGGGTTTGAAACTTAGTTTGAATAACCAGGCTTTGGCTTCCTTCACCCTAGATGAATTAACATCCTTTGCAGCCTTAGGAGTCCTCATCTCCCGATCCCCGACAGGGACCTTGCCAGCCCCCAAGGGGAACAGCAGGTGGAAAGTATACTGGGCAAGTGAAATACGAACTGATGTAACCTCTCCCTTTACTGCAGCATCCTTTAATCAGAATGGTCGCCATCACTTTCTGAAGATGTTGGCCCTTTGGAGAACACTTTTCACAAGCTAGACTCACAGAAACTTTCCAGCTATACTCCTCCTTGAGATTTTCTTTCCTGGATTGCAGTCCACTTCCCTAAAGGAAGTTATTCAGGAAGATGTAAAACAAAATCAACTTTTATAATAGTGCAGAGCGAGCCTTAATTTCTCATCTCTGTTTTTATAAATTATTTCACAAGGAATTATTGTACTATTTTTTTTGGCGGGGGGGGGGGTGGCTAGGTTGGGAATTACAGTTTGAGGGAAAGAAAACCTGAAAATAATTTGACTTTAAATCAATGATTCATGTAGAAACATCAATTGCACATTTTTGCATGTTTTAACTACTTCATTTTTGCTTTACTTTTTAAATTTAATCATCACCTTTCTTAACGTCGAAGAGTTAAATAAGATATAAGAGCTTGTCCCTTAGGAGAAAACTACCGCGTAGGATCCTGAGATGTTAAGTGTGAGAATGGCCTTAGAGCTAAGCCCGTGCTGGGAGCCCAGCTCCAGGTTGGACACCCCATCAGAGACGCATGGGGAGCAGTGATGCTCTGACGTCACATGTTGTGTGAGTGAGGACCTCCTCCCCAACCCGCCCACACCAGGCGTCAAGTCCACAGCTTTCACTGGTATTTCAGAGCAACCTATGACCCGCAAAGTTTAAAAACCACTGGTCTAAAACTTTGGACTTGTAGATGAGGGCTCTGGGACACAGAAGCATTAAGTGGAGGTAGGACTGGGGTCTGTCTCTGGGATTGTCAATGTGCCATGAACCCAAGGACGTGTGCTCAAGTAGCAAACCTACAGCATATAGGGAGGTAGAAGAATCTGTGCTCTGTCGCTCCATTTTAGCTGGTTAATGTTGGGCAAATTCACTTAAAAGCCTTAGCCCAAGTCTCCTTACTGTGTAAATGAAGATAATAATGATAACACCCCCTTTAAAGAGCTGTTCTGAGGATCAAGAAGATACTGTGTGTGAAAACGAACTAGGAGCTTCTAACCCTCCAGGAAAGAATCTTCTTATGAATCATCTTGGTTTTCAAACCCCATTTAGATATGAGAAAACTGAGGTCAGAAGCTAACCTCAGTTAGCAGCTCCCAGCCTTCCCTGCTTATTTCATTCGCTTCTGTTTCCTGAGGAGCTTCTCTTGTTCACATCATTAGAGAATGGAGGAAGGATGCTGGCTCATGGATACTCCTTAACATGTGTTTTTTGTCCTTATCTTATTGACTCAACCTGCAGATACCTCTGCCAGAAACATCCAATTGCTTCTTTGTCTAAAGAAGATTTCATATTGATCTTAATCTAATTAGCTGGTTTGAACTACGGTTTGTGTCAAGGTTCCTGTCTTGATCTAATGAGATGCTGTATTTGAAGCCGTGTGGATCTGAAATCATAATTGCTGGTGTGCAGAAGCCTTTCCTGTCGGGGTCGGGGCGCTGGATGGAGACATTTCTTAACACTGCACACCACTGATGGTGTAAATACGTCTGCCACCTTGGCTCTAAAATCTTCTAGAAATGCCCCTGGACTTGAAGCCAGAAATGCCCGTGACCTCAAACCTTGGCTCTTTGCTTTCAAGCTGTGTGTCCTTAGGCCAGTGAGTTAATCTATTTAAACCTCATTTTCCTTACCTGCAAAATAGGCATGGTTCTGAGGATTAAGGGATGGGTGAGCATGCTAGGCAGCTACTACAGATAGAGCCCTGGTTTAGTACCTGGCACATGGTAGTTTGAACCTTCTTCTCTTTCGTTTTCTCACTTGCCTATTCTTTTCAAGTTAGGCTGAGAAAACAGATTTCACCCCTCCCTCCCTCCCTTCCTTCCTTCTTTCAGTTTTCAATCTCACACATGATTCCCTGAAGTATATTCACCAAACATGGTCAGCAAATGCCAAACAGGGCTGGACACACAGTCACATTTATGAAGAGGGTCAAAGTGGGTGATGTTCCAGTCTGAGAAGAGTGAAAGCAAGGCCAGAGGATTGTCTAAAGCCTGGACTTGAAGAAACAGTAGAGAACATAGGGCCAAATATAGGTGAGCTGGCAAATCTCGGTCAGTGAGGCAAGTGTGAGCAGGACCCTTAAGGGCTGCCCCGAGGCAAGTGCGGATTCTGGACATCCCACCTCCTCCACACTTTTCCCATGGGCATAATTCTCCCTGGGGAGAATTGTAGTGACTTATAACTTTGCTGGTCAGACAACTCTTCCTTATTCGTTATTATACACAGTGAGCATTTTGCCTGAATTCATTTTCTTCTCTCCTGCTCTGCTGTTCTGCCCTGGGCTCTAGAGCCTTATAGTTAATTAAAGGTTAGTGTTGCCCTTTGAATTCACATTAGCTTTCCAGCAGGTTGCCTCTGTAGAGATAGAGAACACTTTCTCTTTTTTAATTTCTTCCTTCCTTGATTTTTTTTTCTATATTGCTTTATCATCAGGTCTTGAAAATAGCAGGTTGGCATTTATTTTCTACCTTCAAAGATTGGTTTTGAACTTCGGTTTACTTTTCCATGGAACCCTGAAGGTTTTGCAGATATGAGGAGCAATGCCATGATGTTGTAGAACCCCAGTTTTGAATTCTGACAAGTTTGTGAACAAAGCCCATAGCTATTAACTTGTCATGAAAGCTCCTGTCTTGAGAAAGTCTCCTCATCTCCTTCTGCAGGTGTAGGATGCTATTAATTATATTGATTTTTAGGAAATATGTGTTATATTTTAGGATCATAATTAGGGTAAACGTTAATGTCAGTGCCATTAACCACTTCCATCTTTACCCTAAGATAAATGAAATGTTTGATGTAGTTGAATTTATGGGATGTAATCAATTGATAACAACATAATCAAGACATATAAGTTGACATTTTTAAAAATGTTAAACATTTTGACAATTGACTTCCAAAATCTTCAGAGCTAGAAAAGTTGTAGGATTAAAATAAAAAACAAGCAGAAAAAAACAAACTAAAAGCACAGGTATTCCAACATACAGATTTGTCTTCCCTTCAGTAATCTGTGCTATTTCTATTATAACCACGTAGTGCCTATATGGCTCATGTAACATCTTCTAAAAAGCCTAAAGTTAGGAGGGAGTGAAATTTTCGGAGGGAGGCACAGCTCACTTGCCTCAAAGTAGTTCCATGCATTAGAAATCACCACCATTAACAGCCTTCCTTGTATTAATGCATTGTCTCCAGGAGGTCACAGATATACCAACACATTAGAACCAAGGTCCATCAAATTCCCTAGGAGACTGGACCGAGGTGGGAGAGAACACCATGGCCAAACCTCTCCCACACCAGGCTTTTTGAAACGACAAAATGTAGTATTTTTAAAAGGACAGATTACTGCATTTACATAGAAACAAGAGGCAGAAATCCACAGTCCAAAACACACTGCAGGTGACATGTAGCATGCCTTATTCCAATGCCATGGATAGAAACACTTCTGGCACTTCGGTGTAAGCTCCTGGTGTAGGTTGTGTAATTATCTGCTTCCGTGTTTCCCCTCCATTTCCGAATCCCCCATCTGGTGCCTTAAGTAAGCAGTGCTCCAAACACTTCTTCACATTTTGCCCAAAGCTGCCCTGAGGACTAGCCTCGGTCCTTTACCCTTGGAAACTAACTTTACAATGAGTTTTCTCCTCAGCCCATCCTCGGTCTACAAGGATCTCCTCCTGCATCTGTACTTCCTAAGTATTCACTAACTTACCTTGTCCCTGGATTGGCTACTGGGACTTTGGGTGTGAGATGTCCTTGGGAATCCCAAAGCTAATAAAGAAGCACAATACAGAGAACCTGCCAGAGTGGGGTTAATCTCACTCTGAAACAGGTATCAATAAACTCCCCGGTTCTGCAAAGGAGCTGATACGGCCCTCGGAGTTTGGGAGCCTCGGTTAGTTTTGCAAAATGTCTCTGGTTGTTCATTATCTGTGGTTGTCCAGCACATGACGTGAGGCTGGTAATGTGCTGGCTGGAAAGAAATCAACTGCTGCCGAGTGAAGGCTGGTCTGCTCTGTAACTGCAGAGGCTACAAGCTCCTGGACGGTTCAGCATCACTGCAGCTCCGTGGGCTCTCCACCATCTCCAAGTTCCAGTGCCCCCTTGACTCACGCACGCACGCACAGCCTGCCCTTCTGGCCCGTCAGCATCGCGTTGTTCATGGCACTGCACCCAGCCCGCCCTCTGGCCATCATCCTAGATTCTCTTCTCTGCCTTTGTCCTCTCTTCAGCCAGTCTTCAAACTACTGCTCAGGCCTTTGCTAAACCCATTCCTCTTTTCCCATCCACCACGCCCTTGGATCAGAGGACATCTCTTCTCACATGGTTCCAAAGCCAGTTAACTGGTTATGCCTTTCTTCTTTCCCCTTAAATTAATTCTCCAAACTGCATTCAGGATAATCTTCCTAAAAGGCAAATTGACTTAAAATCTTGCAGTGGCCCTCTATTGCCCTCAAAGCTGAGTGTTTGGTTTCGTCCCATCTCTTGCAGTAGTCCAGATCATGTTTCACACTGGAGTAATACTAAGGGTGGCTTCCTGTGCATACACACACACACACACACACACACAAACACACACTCTCTTTCATGTGCCTGTATCTGGCTCACATTGTTCTCTTTATTTAGACCCCCTTCCCTGCCCCTCACTACCTTCCCCTGCCAAAAAAACAAAAAACAAAAAACAAAAAAACAACAAAAAAACCACATTTATAATCTATTTCCTCCTTTGAGACTCCAATAAGTTGTTCTATCCTCCAGAAAGTCTTCCCTGAGCCCCATGGGATGAGATCCCCTTGTCTCAATTTTCATAGAACCATGTTTATTTATGAGTGTAACACATGCTATTTTATAAGTGAATTATTTGTTGACACATTTGTGTACTGTGAGCTCCTCTGGGTCAAGTTGTATTTCAGATACTTTGGAATTTCCAGAACTGATCATAGTGGCTGGATGGAAGATACTCTGAATATTTTGATGAAGTGAAGCAAAAGAAAAATTTTTTTTAACCAGTCTTCTCCATGGTCACATCTTGTTTTATAATGTTGGAGGTTACAAAGTGAGTAAAATCTCTTACAGGGATTATTTCACTTGACCATCATACAATCCTGTGAAGTAGAACGACCTGAGAATCCAGGAGCAAACATGGAGATTTTAGCAGCAACCTGTGCCAGACACCAGGCTGTGTACTTGACATCTTCCATCTCTAATCTTCAGGATAAGCCAGTGAGGTCATTTCGTATTGTACAGGGAGGAAACTGAGGTGCAACCTTACCCGAAGCCACCGAACTCATGAACGCCAAAGCCAGCTGCAACTCACAGCTCTTCTGACTTCTGTCCCTATGCCCTTTGTCTCACCAATATTGTGCATTTCACTCCATTTCTCTCTCATTCAGTGTGCTTAGGGAAAATCCTTAACCAGTTCATCCACATGACAAAAGCCAGTAAGCCTGATTGAGTTTGTGTTACTTTGTGGCTAATAAGCCAAATAAAAGATGGGTTACAATGGATAAGAAGCCAGCCAGCAAGGAGAAAATACATGTTTTGATTTCTCCCACAAAGAGTCATTTCCCAGGGTATGTGACAGCTAGCTCACGGACAGGAGGCAGGCCCTTCCCATTGATGGATTCCTCCCATAGGCGATAAATAATCTTTCCAGGACATCCCAATAATATCTGAAGCATGTGGCATGTCATTATGCATATTGCCACTGGTCTCCAGATGCTGGGATGGAAAGTGATGTGTAATTCCATTAATCAGGGGTTTACTGGTATCTGTTAGCAGGGTTAGAACTGAGAAAAAGAAAAATTTTCCCATAATCAAAAAGCACTGAATTGAAGACCAAGCTGTGCATAGAACTATATCAGGAACAGAGTAGAAGAGCTGAGGGAAAGCAGGTCTACGATCACTAGCTTAGCAATTGTTCAGGATAGTTAATCACTAATCCAGGTGACTGTATAGAGAATTTATCAATAAATCAATAACAAAACACACATTCTGAACACTGAATGCGTTAGATAGCCATCCTGGATTTACTGTATACTTGTAAGAAGCCCACATTTGAGATTGGGGAATGTCCTGTAAATGTTTAATGGAGATGCAAAGTGCAACCATGGAGCTGTACGCATAGCAGTTTCCTCTGCTGGCCTGGCATGTCTTACTTGTACAGGGTACCACTACATGTATTGCCTCGCTGGATTCTCATAAGAGTCTTGAGATATGGGGAGGACATAAACTACCACCCCCTCTTTCCAGATGATAAAAATAGAGACCTAGCTGTGGTTGAATTATTTGCCAAACCTGCAGACAGGTGAGTGATGGAGTTGTGTTGAGAGCTATGGCTTGCGTCTCCCCTCAGTGTACCTTTTCAGCTTCCACAGGTTGCCTCCCATAAAGAATAAGCTGCTCTCAGGCAGTTAGGGAAGCACGACATTATGTGACACAGAAGTTTTTGGATTGTGGAAGATGCCTGGTGTGCTTGTGAGGAGTGGGAGGCTTCAGAGAGGGTCTTCTCCCAGCTTCCATGTGGAACCAACACACCTCTGGCACCTCAAGGGATGGCCATGCTGGAGCATCAGGAGATGTCACCCTTGTCAGAGATGTGGGAGATGGACATCTTTGGAGTCACCTGTGGAGGGAGTGTCTCCTTCTGAGAGCCCAAAAAGCCCTGACACCAATTTCAGGGAATTAGAGGTCAAAGAAGCAACATGGCAACCAGATGTGGGCAGTGATGCAGAGAAAGACTACAGTCCCTAGACTTAGATTACAACTATGACTATTTTCTCAAAAGCTTGATGCAGGAAAAATGTGTGAAAAGTGCCACCAGCCAGAGCTGGGTGATCCTAAGTTTCCTTTCTAAACCCACTCATCCTCTTTTATACACGAGGATTGCACCAGAGCTCCCCACCCACCCCTTCCAGGAATTGCTTTATGATTCAGAGGGAAAGAACTGAACAAGCTTCAAGTAGGTAATTTGAAGGGAAAAACGGAGGACACAAATATAAAAATAGATTAAAATACATTTGAAAACAAGGAAACTCACAGTATTCAGAAAACTTAAGGGAAATATGGCCTTAAAGGGACATGTTGGTTTAAGAACTAAGCTATTATTATATTTTTATTATCTTTTTTGGTAAGCTTCATTTTTTACCTTTTAAAATATGTGGCATGATAAAAAGAAACAAAATTGAGTTATTTGTAGTGAGGTGGATGGCCATACGGTCTGTCATACAGAGTGAAGTAAGTCAGAAACAGAAAAACAAATACCCATATGCTAACACATATATATGGAATCTAAAAAAAAAAAAAAAAGGTTCTGAAGAACCCAGGGGCAGGAGAGGAATAAAGAGGCAGATGTAGAGAAAGGACTTGAGGACACGGGTTGGAGGGAAGGGGAAGCTGAGATGAAGTGAGAGAAGCATCAACATATATACACTACCAAATGTAAAATAGATAGCTAGTGGGAAGCAGGTGCATAGCACAGGGAGATCAGCTCTGTGCTTTGTGACCACCTAGAGGGGTGGGATAGGGAGGGTGGGAGGGAGATGCAAGAGGGAAGGGATTGGGGATATCTGTATACATATAGCTGGTTCACTTTGTGATACAGCAGAAACTAACACAACATTGTAAAGCAATTATACTCCAATAAAGATGTAAAAATAAATAAATAAATAAATAACAAGAAAAAAATAAAATATGTGGCATGAAAATCTATTGATTCTGAAATTTCGATTTTCCATTAGTAACTATTGGCCACAGATATTTTTGGATTTTTGCTGCTTTGTTTTGTTTTCCTTTACACACCTCTATGTGACTCCAGAAAACCTGATAGTCCTTAGAGAAGACTGCACAAGCAGATACCCTATGAGTGCCTGCAGGGCAGCAACATAAACTCTGGTTAATCATTGCTACTATGATTTTATTTGTGCTAATATTATAGTAAGGTTTTGGATAAAAAAATATATGTGTGTATGTATGTAAATAAATATATACATATGTGTATATATATACATGCATATAATATATAGTTTTATGTATAGTTGTATATACACATATACACACATACATGTATAAACACACTTATATATATACCTATATATGATGTGTATGTATAAATATAGGTATGTGCTTATTTTAGAAATATTTGTGTTATGTTTTCTTTAAACTAATATTTTCAATAAATACTTTCCCAACATCATCAAAAAATTCCAAAACATTTGAATATATGCCATAACCAATTTACATGTTTTTAATCCTGTCACCTTATTTCATGGTGATTTTTATGCATTCTTATTATTTCTTCTTTTTTATTTTTTGCTTTATAAACTATGTATTGATTGCTTTATTTTACCTTATAATTGGGAAGACTCAAGTATCATCTGAATTACTACTAGGAGTTATATTTAAATTTCCCTGAAATTTCTGAAGGTATATTTCTGTTATAAGTAAAATTCAAAATGAAATTTTATTTCAAATTTCCTAATGAATTTGGGAATTAGATAATGAATTAGATAATGAATTGGGTATCCTTAGTGTCCTCCTTCCACTTATATGTTCTACTAATAGGATTTGGTATTTTGAACTCATGTTAATATTATTAATTATTATTTCCATATATTTTTTAAGAATAAATTCTGGGCAATTACAGTTATGTTTATAACCAGATCCAAAACTCTTCGATTTATATTTAACTATTTTCAATGCTTATAGAAATCCTTATCATTTTACTTTTCCATTCTTTTTTTTTGTTTGTTTTTTTTCAGTATGTGGACCTCTCACTGTTGTGGCCTCTCCCATTGCGGAGCACAGGCTCCGGACGTGCAGGCTCAATGGTCATAGCTCACGGGCCTAGCCGCACCACGGCATGTGGGATCTTCCCCGACCAGGGCACGAACCCGTGTCCCCTGCATCGGCAGGCAGACTCCCAACCACCAGGGAAGCCCTACTTTTCCATTCTTAAGTCCTTAATTTGTATATTTATTTTGTGATTAAAATGTCTTTAAGTAATTTTAAAGAACAGTATAGTGTTATTTGTTTGAGCTCTGGAATAGCGTAACAAGTTTTCCTGTTGCTTGGGTATGTGATTTTCATTGTTTATAATTAACCTGGATCTTGAAAGATGAGAAGTTTGAACAGATAGACCATGGAGGCAGAGGGAAGAATGTCTACAAAGGAAAGAGCTGGGAAGGAAGCATGGTCTTGCGGACAATGGCAAGAGGCTGGCGTGAACAAATCATTTCAGGGCACTCAGAAAGGAAGGCTGTCATCTGAGGACAGAGTTGTTTGTGGTGGTTTTTACACAGAGTGAAAGGATTTGGACTTCAGCTTTTACATTTATTTTCTTTCAATTTCTTTGCTTTTTTGTAGTTTTATAGTATATATGTATATAGTGGTAAATGGCAATTAAAAAAATAATTTATTTATTTATTTATTTTTGGCTGCATTGGGTCTTCATTGCTGCTTACGGTCTTTCTCTTGTTTCAGAGAGTGGGGGCTACTCGTTGTTGTGGTACGTAGGCTTCTCATTGTGGTGGCTTCTCTTGTTGCAGAGCATGGGCTCTAGTTGCATGGGCTCTAGCAGTTGTGGCCCTCGGGCTTAGTTGCTCTGCGGCATGTAGGATCTTTCTGGACCAGGGATTGAACCTGTGTCCCCTGCATTGGCAGGCAGATTCTTAACCACTGCACCACCAGGGAAGTCCTAAATGTCTAATTTATAAAAAGATATAAATGCACATATTATGCATGCTCAAAAAATATGTTTAACAACAGTGACACCAAATTTTAAAAACACTGTTTTAAATGATGAAACTCAGGATCAGGAATGACATGACAACCCTGTGGGAGGAACACACCCTCCAGCAGCTCTTTGGAGGATGAAACAGTCAGGGAGGAAGACCAGAGGCCAGGAGATGTACTGGGAAGTCTTTGGAGGAGAGTTACGGGTTCACAGGATTTCCCTAGCAGGAGCTGACTTGCAGCTGGGTCAGCCCTGTTGCAGCATTTCAAAGAGATAGTTAAGTCTGTAACAATTAAAAATAAAACCTGGGGTAGCCTTAAGGGGCTACATGACACCTTCAGAAGGCTGTTCCTCCCAGTGGCTGTCATACAAGCCAGAGTGCATCTTCCTTCCACTTTGCAGGGTGGCCTTGTGGAGGGCGCCCTCAAAGGAGTTTCTGGAAGCCTGGTCCTGAACATGGTAATGAAAGTGAGCTGCAGCCATGAATTATGTGAAGTTTGAGGGAAGCCATACAAAAGGCTATATCAGGCCACAAATCAGCTTGGATGGCTAAGGATGATTTGCTCTGCTCTGGCCGCCCCTGCCGCTTTCCGGCAAGGCCCTCTGTGGAACATGCCACCAGCCATTCTGCCCAGGACATTCTTTCCATGGCCCCTGAAGCTACACATCCACAAAGACTTCTGCCTAGCACCTGCAGAAGTCTCCTTGCAAGGCGCTCATCCAGGCAGTGCTGGAATGTGGCTGCATCGTACACTGCCTACCACCCTGATGACAGTTCCTGCTTTGGGGTGATTATAGCACAGGCCCTCTTTCTTAGAACTGAGTGCTATTTGCCTGTGCTGCTGGTGGAGGCATAGAGTGGTCTAAATAAAGATTTTGAAAAGATAGAAGCAGCTGATTGCTTTTCTATGGCTGCTGTAACAAAGAAGACTGGGTGGCTTAAACAATAAAAATGTATTTCTTCACACTTTTGGAGGTCAGAAGTCCAAAATCAGGCTGTTGATGGGAGCAGTTTCTCCTGAGGCCTCTCTCCTTGGCTTGCAGATGACTGCCTTCTTGCTGTGATCTCACAGGGTCTTCCTTCTGTGTGTGTCTGTTTGTCCTGATCTCTTCTTCTTATCAGGACACAGGTCAGATAAGATTAGAACCCACCCTAATGACCTCATTTTAATTAATTACCTTTTTAAAGACCAATAAAGTTACATTGGGGGTTACGACTTTCAGACCATATGAGGACACAATCCAGCCCCTAAAAGTAGCTATTTAAGTTTTAAAGACAGTCATACCTCCTGTCACTCAGGCCCTGACTCTTGCCCTGACTGTTCCCATGGTCCCAAACCACTATCAGCCACAAGCAAGTGAGACTGCTCCTGGCTTCCCTGTCTCTGCCTATGCTCTTTCTTGTCCATGAGGTAATAGCACACTTTCAAACCCAGATCAGATAGAATACCCTCCTGCAAGCTTTCGTAGCCTACCAGAGAGAATGAATGTTCTTTTTCGTAGCATGTAGCACATAGTATGGCAATGTCTTGGCTGGTGTATCTGTCTGCCTTGTGGCAGAATCTTCTTAAAGAGTGGGGCAGGGAATCTTGACCTTGCAAGGAGGCTGGCATATATGAGCTTCGCAGGAGAGTTTAATGAATACATGAATACAACCAAAGAATATTTGATCCTGGGCCTGCCATTTATTGGCACTGTGAGTTTGGAAATCTTCACAACATTCCTGAAATCTACTCTCTTCCTTCATAAAACAGAGATAACAGCAATACCTTCATGTACGGTTATTTTGAATATTAAGTTAATTGTTTTCTTTAAAGAATACTTTCTGAATTATGTTTATAATCATGCAGTAACATTTTCCATGTTTTCTTCTCAGCTGGGGTTGATAATTATAAAGAGGCTGACAGGACCTAATGATTTTCATTTTAAATGAATTTCTAGGCAATGTATGTAAGAACATGTAGATACAGCCGAAGGTCATCTTATACCCTTGGACATATTAATAATACTCCTCAAGAAGAAGCATTTTCTTACATAAAGTGGTAAGTGGTGCTTGAAAGCAGAAAGATCAAGAAAATTTTGGAACCAGGCAGCAATCATGGTGTCTCTGCCCTCATGTCAGTAGATGAATCTTGAAGTCTGCCCATCTTCTAAAAGCCAGTAGTTCTGTTCCTGCATCTAAAAACCTGAGCTCTTCGAAAACAATAAATGTAGGAAAAAGAAAAGCAAAACTGTCAAAAAGGGTACTGGAAACAGCCAGACTGGCCTGTAAAAGCACATAATCCTTTTGCTACCACACTCTGGGCCAACAGGGTATGTAGTTTAGAACCTCTAACCTCTCTGAAAGGTCTCATGATAAGGTGATCTTCCTATTTGTATAGAAGTCACAATTCAAACAGTTTGGGCCTTTTGTGTGCCTTACAATAATATAAGTAATCGTGTCACAAAGAGGAATCTGAAATATGTACCTGAGCTAAATTCAGTGAGAGAGTTCTCAAGTGTGAGAGGTATGTTTTATTTGCTGAATGTTGAAAATATAGCCTCAAACTAGATAATGAAAGGGTTTTATTTAGAACAGTGCAGAGTTGATATCACACATTTATCAAGGGGAATATGCTTGAAGGTTATCCCTATGTTTACCTCAAACTATTAGATTAAAAAATAGTCATTACTAAAAGCTCTCAGACACATAGAATTTTCCAATGTAAAATTTCCCAATATAAAAATGTATCTGTTAGGTTTGTAATTACCACCTCAGAGCACTGTTCAAACAATGTAAAAAGTCAATCTGTGCCCCACAGAGATTCCAGCAATCGAGTCTTTGGATGTTGGAAGGGGAAGAGAATTCCAGTATGAAAAATGAAGCATGGAAAATATACTGTCCCTTGAGCCTCAGAGCTAGGGTCAATGATCACCTGTGAGTCTCAGATCTAAATTGCCATGACAACCTTGTTTCTTATGCATTACCATGAAGTAACCAGGATTCAAACTTAATGGTATTTACAGGTTGAAACCATCACCTCATATTAACCCAGAAATAAATTGCTAGGTAGTGTGGAAAGAGCTTGGCTGTTCAATAGTGAATGCTGTGGTGTCTAAGGCTCTCAACACAATCTCGGTGTGGCAGGCATTGCCCTCTGGAAGCCTGTGTTTCAAGCATAAGTGTGTCTCAAAATAAACTCTCAGTGTTTGCCTACGTGAATTGCTGTCACCTACAGCTGGCATGGGACTTGCATGCCTTTGCATATACCCAAAGTGCTTACCATTTGCTAACTGCGTCCAAACATTTGACAGGCGTTCCCTCTGCCTCTCACAGAAGCCCTGCAGGAACTTAGCAGCTGAGGAAATTGAGCCCCAGAATGTAAGCAA
This sequence comes from Hyperoodon ampullatus, assembly GCF_949752795.1. NCBI lineage: Eukaryota > Metazoa > Chordata > Mammalia > Artiodactyla > Ziphiidae > Hyperoodon > Hyperoodon ampullatus. The sequence goes on from NC_136928.1 coordinate 84,317,539, forward strand.
CTTACCCAAGGCCAAAGGACTCAAAGCCAGCTTCTCAAAGGACATTGAATTGCCTTGTCTACATGGTAAGACTTCCACCTCTGGGGCTGTACAAAAAGGTCCCAGGTCTGCTGGATCCCCAGGACCTCTGGGATGTTATTCATGTTCAGTGAAACACTTGAGTTCGGTATTGGGGTCCCTCCTGCTGATTTTCTGAAAACTACCAGGTTTTTTGTTTTTTGGTTTTTTTTGGCCTCGCTGTGTGGCTTATGGAATCTTAGTTCCCATACCAGGGATCGAACCCGAGCACACTGCAGTGAAAGTGCCGAATCCTAACCACTGGATCGCCAGGGAATTCCCCTACTGGGTTTTAAATCTGTAGGCTTCACCTTCCACGGGTCACATTTCATCCTGTGCATGAGCTCCTTGCTTCAATCCTGTTTGCTTACCTCTGATCACCGCCCGCACCTGGGTCACCTGCCACCTTTTCCAGGGGCCTCAGGGATGCCTGGTGGGAAGGAAAGATGCTCTTTCCCGTGACCTCATCTCAAGTATGGATGCAGGCCTATCTTCTCATTCTGCTCAGCAATGCGGAGGAGCTACAAAGGTCAATGAAGCTGTACTTAGTAGCTGGCTTTAAAAATTAAAAAACAAAAACCAAAAAACCTAAATCTGTTGACCATGTTCTTTCCGCAGAGGTCCCCAGTGGCTGACATTCCCCTTGGCCATCCACCTCTTGCTTGGATTCCTTGCTCAGAACAGAGCTCCCACTCCTGGCTTTGTTCTTTCCCTAGTTCCAGGTCCCTCATTCACCTTCTCTTAGATCTACCAGAAGAAGAAAGGAAACTCCTTAAAGACCAAAATAGAATCTCTACAGTGATGTTTCTCCCCCCTCCTACCCCTCAGGAAAGAGTGATCTGTAAAATAATTGCTCAGGGTAGTCTCTCTCTTTTTTCTTCAATTTCCTTCTACACTTGGCTCAGTTACTTAAGATCTTTACATAACCAAAGGCCCTTAAATTATTTTCGCAAATGAAGGAGCAGTCCTCCCACTAAAGTAAATTATATTGTCACCCCTTAAATGTAGACAGTGACATTTAAAAAATAGCTGGTCTTAATATAATATTCCTATAGTTCTGTAACATATGTATCTAGCTCTGAAATTTATATTAACATCTTACAGCATAAACTCAAGGAACCCACCATAGGTTTTAGGGAAGATTTTGAAAATGATTCATCTATGTTCACGATATTTAAGAAATGCCATGTAGTGCTAGTTTGGCTATTCCTTCTACACCATAAGTGGTCTGTGGAAGCAAGAGTTATAATCCCAGTTTATACATGAGACATCTGAGACCCAACAACATTAAATCTATCCCCATGCTTAATAATGTGGTAAATCCAGGTTCTAGAACCAGGTTCTTCTGACTCCTAGTCCACTGGGTAGAGTAGAAAGGTGGCTGCCAGGGGTTGGGGGGTGGAGGAGATGGGGAGAGGTTGGTCAAAGGAAACAAACTTTTTTATAAGGTTGATAAGTTCTGAGTACCTGGTGTACAGCATGGTGACTACAACTAACAACATTTTATTATATATTTGAAATTTGCTAAGAAATTAGATCTTAAGAGTTCTCACCCTGCAAAGAAGGTAACTGTGTGAGGTGATGAGTGTGTTAATTAACTTGATTGTGGTAATCATTTCACAGTGTAGACAAATCTCAAAGCATCGCATTGCATACTTTAAATATATGCAAAGTTATTTGTCAATTATACCTCAATAAAGCTGAGGGGGAGAGAAAAGAGAATAACACGAGTTAAATCCTATTTAGCTTGAATGCATTGAAAAATTCCTCCATATACTACCATGAATTTTTAATTTTCTGTTTTACAATGAAGGAGAGGAGCTAATATTTTTGATCTATTGATGTCTTGCTGTGAATCTTGACCTTCACATAAGTCTTCTCTTTTACTCCACTTAAGATCTATTTTACAGACGGGGACAGTGAGAGTGAGCTCGCACAATTAGTGAACAGTGAAAAATAAAAAAAAGACCTATTTTGCTTCAGAGCCTATAACCGTTCTACTCTAAAGCAACATGTCCTTTCAAAGAGGGTAGAGTGTTATTGAAGCAGCTATTTTGAAGGTGAAAATAGCAAATTGGTTTTTGTGTGACTGAAAAAAGCAGACATACCCTAAGAAATTCTTCAAAGTGAGAGGATTGATGGATTGATTCTTTTTTTTCACACACACACACACACACACACACACACACACACAATTTTATTTTTACAAGAGATAAATAAACTGACACCAAGAATTGTAAATGGATGACCACAACAAAAGCAACAATGATTGCAATTACCAAGCATGAAGCACACTCATACTATGTCATAATATTGATATTCAGTCCAGTGGGAGGATTGATTATTCTTTGCGTATATATGTACGCAACCCCTGATGTAGCCTGACTTATAGTCTAACTGTGGTGATGCAACTCATGTGACCCTTCATCCTCCAAATGCATGAAAATGGCCAACTCTGAGTGCTTTCCTTCTTCTCCACCCCCCATGCCTCTACCCAGTAACCCCCAGGATGAGGACTGCAGATGCTCTGATGCAGCAACTCAGATGCCCAGCCCTATGGAGTAGGACCAGAGGTGATTTTCTTTTTTTAAAAGGCTAAAAACCCTTTAAGGGATTCTTCTGGTGTTTAAACAGTAGTTTATTCTGGCTTGCCATTTGTCAGCTGATGCCAAACACGGTAAGAACTACTGATTAGCTGAAACAAAACAGATAATCATGACACACTGTGTGATGCTCTCTGAAGTTTTGGAACAGACCGGTTTTCTGTTTTTTTTGGGGGGGGAAATATTAATGATCTTAGAAGCAATTATATTTAAGAAAATTAATTTAAAAATCTGTGCTTATACAATCCTCTTATAACCAGAGTCTTGACTCAGAAATCATTTGGGGGCCCAATTCCTATTAGATCACTTAGGACAGAGTTGAACAGCTAGTCAAAAAAGTAACAAACTAGGGAAATTTGCTATTGTAATAATAAACAATTGTCAGGAAAAAAAATCCAGTTTCTCTTGAACTCTTCTTCTCTGATGTTCAGTACAGAAGAGCAGTAAACTTGCTCAGAAAGGAGAAGCAACAGACCTGATCCTTTATGGCCTGATTGGTGATGCCTCCTCTCTTGATATTTGCAACCCTGTTATGCAGGGGTTACACAGGCAACCCTCTCCAAATGGATGGGAAGGGAGGCCTGCCACCCTCCCTGGGAGAATTTTCTGTTAGAAAATTTGAAGTTTCCCTCCTTCAGCTCTAAAGGGGGAAATAAACACCTGACACTTTCAGCCACAACCTAGTCAGGAAAATGGAAATGAGGCCAGTTATTTTAACAGAGAGAACTTTAATATAAGGAATTGGTCATACAGGTCTTGGAAGACTATAAAGCAAAGGGGAAGAGTGAGGTCTCACAGAGATATTGAGGGAGAATTCCAGAAGCCCCTCGGAGGAAGCTTGGATAGAGGAAGTGCGTCTGGGACCCGGGCCTTCACAGGGGCAACTGGATGGTGTTGGGAAAAGTGAAAGGTGAAACCAACCATCGCTGCCCCGATGAAGAACCCTTGTCCACTGTCGGGTGATGCGGACATAAAAGGAAGCAGAGTAGGGTGGGCGAGTCCCTCCCCTTCTTCCTGCCTTCCTCTTGTACCCCCTATGGTCGAAGCTCCGGGGAGCAGCTGGCAAAGGGACAGTGACCTTTCATAAGCCAGACCCAGCATCAAGGTGTGGGCTGGGCTTGGACCCCAGAGACAATAGCTCGATAAACACCAAGGGCTCTTTTGAGGTTCCGTGGCACTTTCTATGCAGTTATCAGTATTTGATTGTGTTTCCCTCTATGTCATATGAATTATGAATGAATAAGGAATTTAAGAGAAAGCTACCAATAAGTAATAATATTGTGGTCTATGACAGTGGTGCCACCAGCTCTGTATCCCAGGTTTAATCATGTCCCAAAGCATAAACTTATTTTGTACCTACTGTGCAGTAGTCACTTACTAGATATTAGAAAGATGTACACCATATGGGATACCGAGCTTTTCCTTAAGAAGTTTTTATTCCAGTGAAGAGAGGGACAGAAGGGAAGAATGATAAATCCAGTGTTAGCCGTTATGATTTCATGTAACTACAGAACAAAGGCAGGGATCTTTTTGCTCTTTCCGCCGTTTAACAGTTGTATGATCAGTAAAAGTTGCTTAACTTTTCTAACTTGGTTTTTCCTGTGTAAAATGCAAATGTTAATATTGCCTCCTTCCATGGGTTATCATTTGGACAAAATAAGATAATCCATGGAAAGGAGTTGGTATGATGTCTGACCTCAGCGAGCAATCAATAAATGTAAATTGTTTTCATTACCTTTATTCCCCTCTGTTCTTACCTCAGCTAATGCTGTTACTTACACCGAAGCCTATCAGACTTCTTAGATGGCCCTCTATCCATTTCCCCACAAGTCCAATTAGTCATCAAGTACGGTACTTTTCAGAAATCTCCGACTCCTTCATTCCATTAGCATGTCGCCACCACATCTTACCATCTGTGTGGTTAAGGACTGCTCGCCTCTGAACCCTCCTCTTCCCCAATCCATGCTTTTCTCTGCTGCCAGACTGATCTTTACAACTGGATCCTGACCATTTCCTTCTTGTGCTTTGAAACATTACACAGCTCTCCATCTTGATAGATTAATTTTCACACTTTATGATTTGGTAAATGTGTACTCAATCCAGTTGCTGCCTACTTTTCTGGCTAGAGACCCTGTCACTTTTGTCCACACATCAAGTGAGTACATGGCATCCCTTGAAGTTGGTGCATACCAGGTCTTACTTGACAACTCAACATGCAAAGCCTTCTCTGGACTCTCACAAAGCAGTTAGTGACTTCTTTTTCTATGATTTCATAACTCTTGTATCTTTTCCTGCCTGGGTACAATGTAGAAAAAATATTCTTTGTATCTTTCACCATTCAGATTGTGAATTTTTTGAGAGTGGGGAAAGATTTATTTGTCTGTGATTCTTCAGTTTCTAACTCATCCTTGGTACCCACTAGATGCTCACTGCCTGCTGAATTGAATGGAAAATGAGTAAATGAATTCTACATTAAATGTCATAATTAAAACCCTAGATCGTCAGCACTTCAACACACTTAGCTAAATAGTCCACTTTCACACAGAGACACACATTGACCACTGTCCCTGATTCATGCTTTTCTTGGTGATAAAACCATCTTCAAGTTGTCTTCCCTTTCATAAAGTATCATAAATACATAAGCTCTTCAACCTGATACTGAATTTGTTTTCTCCGAAATCTTCACCATTGGCAATATTTACACATGTGCTTGATAATATAGCTTGTAGGATTTCCAGCCCCCTGTTTTAGGCATCATACTATAAAGCATACATGCTTTTTGACACACCCTTTTTAAGGACTTCCCTGTCTGAATCAAAATCACTAATTCAGAGTCTATTCTATCTTTGACCTCTTTTAAGATTCTGGTCTAACGTCTTTGAAGAGCTGAAGAGAAAAATGGGCAGTGTTCTAGGAGATGACAAATAGCCTGAACATTAAAATGTCATTACCAGAAAAAAAAGTCCAAACTGTTACCCACTCCTTCTGGAGGACAGGGAGGTGGCCAGGCAGTGTGGGAAAGGTGTTATTTTGAGAGCCAACAACAAGAACAGCAAAAACTATCAGGTTTTTCTAACAATAATTTCACAAATTATCACCTCCTTTCTAAAAATGTTAAAAAGACAAATATTTCTCAGTTAAGCCTCGACAGCCTAAAGTTCATTTTCAATGACTTGGCAGGGAAAATGAAGGCTAATTTCAAGAATGTCCCAGGGCTTCGTGCCTACAGAGCAACGTGTCTCTGTTCCCACAGCACCTTCCTGCAGGGACCAGGTCTCGGCCGTTCCATTCCTGTGATTGATGTGTCTAGCATGCTTTCGGGAACTCACTGGGTCCTCTGTAATCCTTTTAATTTGATAAGATGTTTTTAATTGAATCCCTTACTAACGTGGCAACAAGCTCCTCAGTTCAATGTTTGTCTTCTTGTCATCTTAGTTATGTCTGCAGATGCCCAGTCTCTGGTGACTTTTCATTATAACTCACAAAAATCACCTGTTATAGCCCAGCCATTTTTAGCTTGGATCCAACACTGAGTCAATTCTCCTTCTGAGCAAAGAGCTTCCTATTTTAGTTAAAGGGTCAGGACCACTGAAAGCTCAGGAGTCTTTTTGGAGTCCACTGTTCGTATCATCCATCATTCTCAGAAAGATGATTGTCACTGACAGATGCATCAGAGGAATGTGAATTGTACCCCGTCAGTGTCACTTGTCTAGGCCACTCATCAGATGTAGGTACTTGTTTTGAAGGATAATTACGATAGAGCATTTAGCTTGTATAGACAAGTAAATGGAGCTGCTGCACAATGATTATCCACTTTGGGGTACATTAATAGTAAAAGACAAATACAACAAATCCTCTTTTATCTGGCGATCACTCACCTGGCCATCTTAACTGTCTAGAACACTAGGAAGATCCATGAAACAAGGAAAATTACCTGGTGAAGATATAAGCTATCTGAATCCATGCACTAAATGTTTATGAAACTTACCTATAAAAGGACCCATTAAGCTGATACTCTTTACCTACTTGCTCTTACATTAACACCAGATGCTGACTAAGTTGTTTTAGCTTTCTCAGTTTAGCCATCATAAGAAGACATGGATGCAGGTAGGAGTTTTGTAGAAGCAAATGCACTAAGGAAATGAGAATAGATATCCTATAACATGATGTTAACAGAGAAGATACAAACTCTCCAAAACAAATGACAAAAGGATACAAAGATGCATCTCCATTTAAGGGGAAACTAGTTGTACACATCTTAGCTGGCTTTGGAGCAATACTGTATTTTGTATAGTTCAATGTACATATTTACCTTCATTTATCAAGAAATTAAAATATTAACCATGAGATTCTAACTTACAGAAAGAACATATATAATACATGTTACAAATATTTCTGAAGAAAATGTTTTAATTTTAAAAATAAGTTTGGGCATATAAGAATACATTTTTTGTTATTTATAAAATTATATTATGAGAGTATTTCTGTATTTGACTGAATAAATGAGGCAGTCTACTGAAAAAGTAAATAAATCATCTGGACCTATGCAGCTAAAACATCAGTTTTGCTCCATTGTTGATATAATTAATGAAATTCTGATTTTTTGATCAGAACAGGAATACAGGAACAGAGGTAACTGGATCTGGGTCCAACATTTGAAATACTATTAAGAATTGATACTGCAATGTATTTAGAAGTCTTGCATTTATGGAAAAATCACATAGGACAGTTTCACATTGTTCTAGAGTTGCAGAATCCCCCATATAATTTCTGATGAAATAGAAGACAAAGATGTCAAGAAGAGGTCCAAGAGGAGAGAGCACAACCACAGTTGAGCACTTCATAGGTGCAAGGAACTGGGGCGGGGGATCAAGAGTGTGGGTGTTGGGCTCAGGCTGCCTCTCTTTGAGCCCGGCTCTCTCATTCACGAGGTATAACCTGGGCAACTTCCTATGTTCCCTACACCTGAGCTTCCACATCTATACACTGGGGTGGTAATAACAGTCCCTAATCCCTTGGGTTAGTGTGAGATTAAATGAGATAGTGCATGTATAGCACATAGTATGGGGCCTGAAACATAGTAAGCACTCAATAAGCATTAGTTCTTGCGTTCTTAAAATAACCCTGTCTGGTGGGCATTATTTCTCTACTTGACGAATGAAGAAACTGAGACTGAAAGAGATTCAAGAACTTTCCTGGGGTCATGATATAAGTAGATGGTCTGATAGAGTATCTGTATTATGCACATCTGGAGAAAAGTTATGCAGTCTCTGCCAACATTTATTTTAAAGATTTGTCTTTCTCCAAGAGAAGAAGGAGGCCTAAAATCAAAGAACACGTTTGGAAAAACCAATGGTGTATTTTCACAAATGTTCTTCAGAAGTTCACTTCTTATACTCTGTCTGATAACCAAACTTCATATCTTGGCCATTATTTGTTGAGAGACTCAGAGAAACTACCTGATACTTGTTTTGTAGAACTACATTATATTTGCTTAAATGTTTTAAAAGCTCCACTATAATGAAATCTTTTTCCAATCTAAGCTGTTAGCAGACAGATGTTATGTCAAATCTTTTCTTGGCTCTGATTGTTTTCTGAATCTGGAGTTACAAACTCAAATGATTTTCAGATCAGAGCCAGCAACCTAAAGGAGTGTGGTAGCAAGGCATAATAGGGGCGGGTGGGGCTTGTGGCTAACTGCATAACCTGCTGTGTATTATCACACCCGTACTCCTCCAGGCAGACTCACCTTCAAGTGGTCAGACTGCAAACATTGGTCTAAAGGAATGGCCCACAACTCTCCTTTTCTGACTATTATTGAGCTCCTCACCTGCTCCCAGTCCTGAGAATGAGAAAAGAAAAGTGCACTTTACTTCTCCCTTATTCTGTTCAGCAAGAGAGTCAGATTCAGCAAGCATTTATTTAGCACTTGTGAGGCACAAGGCCCTGGATTTGGTCCAAAGAGGATCGCAAAGGTGAATCCGACAACAGCACTGACAGAAAAATAAAAACAGTTCTTTACTCATACAGTTTATTTCTGCGTTCAGATATGCTCACAGAAAACTGGATATGGTGCAGTATGTACTGTCATATCAGTAAATGGTGGTGAGAGAATTTATGCCAAACATAAGGGTACTCTGAACCAAGAGCCCTCAGAATTAGTATCTGCACTTAGCTGACTTCAGGCTATGTTAGCTGGAGAGGCTCTTAGAGCTCAGAGAAGAGTTACATCGTGGGAGTTGAAACTTCTGTTGCATCACAAATCGCAGCAGGCTTTCCAATCCGCTTCTCCTGGTCACCTGGGTATCAGCTCCATTTCATCTGCAGTGGCCAGCTCAGTCCTCACTCTCAACTTGAAGTCCACTTACCCCAGACAGTAGCTTTTCCAGTTGGAGAGGAAATTGTGATGTTTTAAACAAATCCTTCCTGTTCCTGGGGAGTGTGCTGAGGCCAGGGAGAGACTGTGACCTCTCAGGATTCATCCAGGTGGAAGTTGGAACTTCCTCTCCTAGCTCAACGTTCTTTTTCCTTTATTCCAACATTTCACTATCTGAATTACTCACTGTGTCACTATACATGTTGCTTTTTGCTATTTCAAATTTTTAATTGAAAAAATGCTTTTTTCCTCATCAAGTAAACTATAAGCCCCTTGAGTACTGAAGCCATATTATACTTTAGGTGTGCTTCTTTGCTTCACCACCTGGCCTCACCACCCTCTTACTAGGTGCTCCTAAGTCAGTTTGGAACTTGAGGGTAACTTTGAATCTTCAATGATGTGAAGCAGTAATTCAAAGAAATGTAACCTCCAAGTCAATATGTGCATATGAAATATTAAAATTATTTGTGTCATTATCTGTAAATCTAACTGAAATAATGAACCAGAGGATAGTAAAAGCATTAAATATGGTGATATATGTAAATATACTCTATAAATTCTAGCTCAATGGATGATTATAAGTAGGTATGATGAGACTAAGATATTTTAAAATGAATGTCCGTTTTGATTATCTCTTGGGTTCTTGGTTATCTAATGTGAGGAGAGGAAGGATAAGATCAGCAGGTAATACTATGAAAAATCTTTAAAAACAAAAAGAGGGCCTCTTTTCTGAAATAGTAAATTTTAGTAAGAGAAAACTACAAAGATCAACATCTTACAGTGATTCTGTGATGTCCACTGATCCATGCCACTTAAACTGTACGCTCTTAACCTCACCTGCATTTGTGAAATTTGAGTTGATTCATTGAACATTTTGCTTTATAGGGCTGATCACATCATCTGACCTTGAATTCAATAAGACTCAAGGCAATGAAATTCTATTACAGTTAATTTTTATTTTTAAATCATACTCATAATGTTAGGAAAAATTTAGTCGTAAATGCAATATTTAGTTCTTTCTTTCTTGTCCCTTCAAATTAAAGAAAAGAAAAAAACATGGTTGGCCTAGATTAGAGACCTGATGATATGTGTTAGCTTAATTCTTCCATCTGTAAAATAAATTGTGAAAACAGTTTTCATCACTTGGTGAAATGAAAGAGACTCCGAATTAGTTGATACAGTGAAAGGAGTGCTTGGGCTCTTCAGAGGCAATTTGTCATACTTTCATCATTAGCAAAGCTTCAGTCTGATCTCATGGGTACCAGAGGAAATAAAGGAGCTGGACTGTGTACACACAGGGTGTCAGAGCTCTAAGTCTGTCCCCAGCCAGTGAATGGGGCTAATGTGATGTTGGTCCCCAAGTGTGGGTACTGTGACAGGGCAACACTCCTGACGCCATTGTTACCTGCATGGAAGGAGGTACTCGTAGGCTTGCCAATACTGAGTGGGAGAAAAGCCTTCTCTCTTTCATATAAATAGTATTGTGACAAGACAGAATTGGGCATTGGTTTCAAAACACCAATGCTCAGTTCACTGCAGCACTATAGCCAGAACATGGAATGTCCAACCTAAATGTCCATCAACAGAGGAATGGATAAAGATGTGGTACATATATACAATGGAATATTACTTAGCCTTAAAAGAGAATGAAATAACACCATTTGCAGCAACATGGATGGACCTAGAGATTGTCATACTGAGTGAACTAAGTCAGAAAGGTAAAGACAAATATCATATGATATCGCTTATATGTGGAATCTAAAAAAAAGGCACAAATGAACTTATTTACAAAACAGAAATAGACTCACAGATGTAGAAAATAAACTTAGAGTTACCAGGGGATTGGGGGGGAGGGATAAATTGGGAGATTGGGATTGACATACACACACTACTCTATATAAAATAGATAACTAATAAGGACCTACTGTATAGCACAGGGAACTCTACTCAGTACTCTGCAATGACCTATATGGGAAAGGAATCTAAAAAAGAGTGGACATATGTATATGTATAACTGATTCAGTTTGCTGTACGGCAGAAACTGACGCAGCATTGTAAGTCAGCTATACTCCAATAAAAATTAAACAAACAAACAAACAGAACAACAATAAAAAACCCCAACAATGCCCAGGCTCCACCCCTAGAACCTGATATCATTTCTCTGGGGTAGGAACCTGGAATTGTCATGTTAAAGATTGTCTCAGTTGCTTCTAACAGGCAGTCAAGGTGGAGAACCTAAGACTTCTTAAAATTTCCTGCTGGTGGGAATAGCCTGGTAATTTGTTACTATACAGATTCTTATTTGTCTAACTGGATACATCTGCACTTTAACAAGCTTCCAGCAGATGCCAGAGCTTCTGGTCTGAGGTCCACTCTGGGAGAAGCAAGGATCTATGCTATGCTCTCCAGGATCTGGACTTCTGATGTTCAGGTTTACCTAGGGTGGTTCATGTCTCACACACCCCATTTTGCCTTAGCACATATACACTTCAGAGTAATACATAACCAGTTTCATCCTTTATTTATTGATTATGAAAGCATTAATTATCTTTAAAGTAATTATTGTGAACATACTTAAATAGGTGTGCTTCTATGGTTAGGGCACTCTAATTCGGTATTTCCAATGTTTCGCTGTTCATCAAAGTCATCTAGGAGCCTTAAAAATCTAATGGGAATTCTCCCCAACAGTGGAGGGTGGCAGGAGGGAAAGAGAAAAATTTTAATGAAGCCCTGCAGGTGATGGTGATTCAGACATCTTCACTCTGAAAGTTTATAAGCATTTACAAAAGGTAATGAATGAAACAAAATCATCATCTCTTTCACTTTCAGTATATGTTAAAATAATACAACTTGCAACTCACATGCTACAACCTGTGGGTATGCTATTTTGTCATACATTATAAAGGAAATACAATTAAAATACACAAACTACGAATATATCTGTGGCAGTGTCAAAATCCCAGAGTTAAAAAGATGCCAAAACCCTCTTGATGTATAGCCTGAAAAGGGGAAGTGAGAGTTGGGTGCAGGAAAATCATCCCCCCCCCAATATTCCTCTCTCTGTGGGTGTCCAAATATCTCTGCCCCAGTGAGGGGACCATTCTGGCTTCCAGAGGGCAGATCAATCTTGCCGCCATCTTGCCAAAGGAGGAACTTATCTCCTCAGCAAATTAATTCATCAACCAATCCACCAAACGGGCATAGTTCGCAAAGAACCTCATGTAATTCTCAATTAGGAGAACATTCAGAACAATGAAAGCAAATGGCATAGTTATTTCTTATCTGGAAAGCCTCCTACTTTAATTCTCCTTCCCTCTCTCTCTTTCTCTCTCTCTCCCTGCAGCAGAGAATAAGGAGAAGACATGGCTTTAAGTTACAGCCTATTACTTATGAAACATGGGCACTAGTCCAGTGAGATGTTTCATTCCTTTATAGTCTCAGCGTCTTCGTGGTTGGTTCTGTTGTGAGAATCAAATGAGTTGCTGGGATTTGAAAGCTGAGAATCCAGAGGTTATCATTTCTTCCTTCCTGGGTCTCCTTGAACCTGGCTCTTCCCTCCATGCTTCCATTTCCACACACAGGCCAGTGGCTTCCCCCTTTATACACTGCTCACCACCTTCCATCTGCACAAACAGGAGAATTAAAACTGATTTTTGAGGATAGTTTCCTGAGGCTGACCCTGGCTATTCTCAGTTATTCCCTGATCATACCACCCCCATCCCTCCCAGTCCTGCCCAAATGAATTTCTCTCTGCTCCTTTTTCCAGCAAACACTGCCTATATTTTGTCTATTTCATCATGTCTTGTTTTTATGTATATTATGCCTCACCCACAAATTTATGAGCAACTTGATTTTGGGAATGAAGGTTTCATTACCTTTCTACCCTCACAGTCCCTGGTACAAGGTAGATGCTCTACGCAGGCGCATCTATTTGAATTAATCTTCAAACTGTGTCAAAAGAGCCTGTTAATTTAGTGTGTGGAGAAGCAGAAAGAGGGCTGCTTTATATTAGAGCATGAGTGTTTTAGTCAAATGGTGCAAATCATCCTAAACTCATTTGTAGAAAGATGTGTAAAATTCAAAGTGACAAAAAAAAAAATATGTTAAACTTATAATGTTACTTTTCAAACCTCAAACCTTATTTAGTTTAGAATCATTATTCTCCATTCTAAATTGATCTCGAGTATGAATGTAAACTCTTTAAGAAAACTAATAATTGAATTCAACATTGTTTTGGGGGTGCTTACTGCCATCTTACCTTCACTATCTTTTACTTCAGTCTCTTAAGAATAAAATTTCACGCCCAGTAAGAGATCATCTTAAAGTATTCTTTTGAAGCACAATGCACTATTCTTTGGGCTAATTTTTCAAAGAGTAAACTTCAAGCTTTGAGAATGTGTTAATACAGTGAAAGGATCTCAGAGGGGAATTTTGCAGATCTGTTTATGTTTAAAACGCAGACTTCAGAAAAACACTTTCATTTAGTCCTCTATTTAGCAAGCAGGATTTTCACGGCATTCATTTTTATGTCTCTCTTTATTTTTGTTTTGTTAGCATTCCCTTGAAGGCTTGGTACTGTTTTTGAGGAGTGTTTCTAATGTGAGTATAGTATGAAGTATGCTAAGGAAGAAAAAAGTCTGTGAATTCACATCTTGTAAGGGAGGCAGCTCAGATGGATAAAACTATTTAATTCAGAATCTGAATTAAGGTAAGAACACAGGAGCCATACAATCCAGGTGTATGCCTCAAATTGTGGGAAGAATGGAATCTCTAAATTTGACATTTAGGAACACAAACAAAAAATTAGCTAAGAAAGGCTAAACTCACCTTCCAGAATGATAAACTTCATGTAGCTGCCATATAATCCTGTTCATTGGTTTGGTGTATAAACTCAGGTAACTCTCTTAATTTCCAAATTATGACCAGTCTGCCATCTGCAAATGGAGAGACTATTTTTTTTTTCTTTTTTCCAGAGTTCTCTTCTTCCTGTGAAAAGGACAAGTTATGATTCAGTCCAGCAATTCAGGGGTAGGTACCAACAGCTCAAAGAGAAAAATATAAACCCAAAGGACTGCTGAGGATTCTGAAATCCGATCATCCTGCAGGAGGGTTCAGGCTGTTCTCAATCCTGTGACTGCTACACTCAGTCGAGCTGAGCACTTGGGCGGTCCTTGCAGAAGGACTGCAGAAGCTCAGGCAGACACCACCTTGAATCAGGTGGGGAGAAAACCTCAAGATTCTGTGCCCGCGGCAGGACGGGTTACAGTGCCTGATGTGCATCACTCTTGTGGTCTTTCCTTGGGGGAGGAGAATGTCCCTTTTACCAAAGTCAGCCTGAGCCACTGTTAGGCTGCTCTTTGAACATACCTGAGATATCCATGCTCCCCAAGCCACGTGTCCTCAGCTTCAGGACCCTGGGTAGTGGTGGGAGGAGGGCTATATGTTGTTCTGTCATCTTTCCTGTGTTGCATCTGGAATGGGCTGCCCCACCCTTGCTGGTGACTCTAAGTAGCCCACAGAGACCCACCAGTGGCTTAGCCCCTGGTGTCCCTCATGGACTGCTCAATTTATTTGAAGCTACTTCAGTCCATCAGAAATATTCTAACAATCTCTAACCTTACAGGAAAGGGTTAGGATCTCAAGCCTCTTTGGTTTAGAAAGTTCTTTGTCTCCTGTGCAATTTTTAAACTCCGTCTCCAGAAACTCTCCAGCGTTTTATAACAAGAGAGCATTGGTGGATCTGTTGGACAACTGTACTTTCCTCTGGAGTCAGAATGCTAGAATTTAGGGGAAGAAGGAATCGGTCTTAAGGTTGGGGGAGGGCACACATGGTTGTCCCACTTCAAAAAAGTTCTGCTTCATGATGGACGTCTTTTGTTTCTGCTGGTATAAAGGAAAACCAAAACAAAACAGAGCAAAATGGTAGGAAGCAATTACCTGAAAGTTTATTTTATCTTAAAATTTAAAAAAACAGAGACAACACACAGAAAACTGCCTCAAGTTTGCCCTTACCAGGTGCCTTTAGTTAAAATAATTATGTAGGAATGCATTTCAACATAACATTTATATCCAACAACCTCCAAATTTTATATAAGTGACATTTCTTACAAAATGTCAGCTTGTAGGTATTTATCATCCTAAGATAAGCTTCTTTATCTTCCTGCAGCTTCACGACTGCTAAGTCTACTTCCACAATAATTCATGTTCCTCATCTGTAATTTGGGTCTCTTCTCACCTTTAGGAAGGTTAAATTTCGTGCTTTCAAGTTGGGCTTTGAAAAGTTACCTCCTGATTGAGGAATGAACTAAAAATTACATTTCTAGGTTAGCAGGAAAGCTGGTACTTTCTTCTTAATGCAGCTGAAGAGTCTCCTTGAATATGCATTCATGGCATTTCTGTTAACCACTTTATACCCAATAAATTGGGGTACATGTTATGCTAAATTGAAGCTGAAGCCACATCTAAATGTGAATGCATAGTGGCCTTTAGCAGAAAATAGGGCAAAAGACAGAAAAATAAGAAATACTATGGTTTTAAAATAAACTACATATACATACATATATGTATATCTGCGTGTGTGTGTTTATTTAAAAGTACTTGTGAGAAACTGACCTCATCTCCCAAGAAAAGCTTGGATACAAATGTCTCTCCAATTCCTCACACCATGACAATTCTATGAAAAGAAAATCCCCAAATCTTGCTTTAGTCTCTCAGTAGGATTTTTTTTTAATTGACCATAAGAGTGCCTCTTTTGAAGATCATTCATTTTCATTTTTCTTGTCTAAATTTAAGTCTTTATTGTTTCCAGCTTCTCCTGGGTATAAACTGACATGACTTTCATTTCACCTCCCGAGATCACTTGGTGAGGAGGGAGAGAGAGCTGCTGATAGAAACGAAGACGGCTTTTAACTTTTCCTCCGTCTCCAGGTCAGGCTCCCCTCTCCAACCCACTGCACTCAACCTCCAGACTTAAAAGCCAATGGCTTAAAATAACTGGCCAGCTGGACAAACTTCACATCATATAGAAGCAAACAAACCTGCACCAGGAGTTCTGATTCTAGCATATTCTGCCGCCAGTCAATGTGCAGACTGGGTCTTGCCCTGTGTCTCATTTGACTTCTTTCAACATTGGTTTTCTTACCTTCATGTGAGGTAGTAAGATTTTTCCAGTTCTAAAACACTACAATATTTAACCATCTGAACAATCTGCCCATGTGCCAATAGCTGAGAAATCCTTTCTTTATGCCATACAGATTAAGTCATATTCAGTCAAAAATCCACTAATTTTGCTTGGATAAGTGGTCTCCCTGGCCAAGGGTAGGGCTGTTACCTGAGGGACCAATGTGTGTAACTTTCCTAGGCACTCACCCTGATTTTGCTAAATGTAGAGAAAACTCTACTTAGCGAAGTAACTCCCAGGCACGAAGGTGTGCAAGACAAGCAACCCCGAGCAGGGCCACCGCTTTCCCAGTACTGTGCATGGAGTCCCTGCCTCCTGGCCTTCTACTCAGGAAGCAGCTGAAAACACCAGGCTGTGCTCATACGTCTCAGCCCAACCGACCCGGGTGATGGGCAGAGTGTGGTCTGTACCCAGGAGGACAGTTCTTGCTGGTGGGCCGGTCCAAGGCTCTCTCTTGGCCGATAGAAACATGAGACAGAGATGGGGTTTGGAAGCAGGAAAAAAAGCAAGGGGAAATGTACAGAGGAGGATTAAATAGTCATAATCCTGAAGCTCCCAGTTAGGAGTCCACGTGGCTTGGTGAGAGAGTGGAATTAAAGCATGGACTTCATTCTGAGCAGCCTTCCCAGGGCGGGCTCGGATTTCTGTAAACATAGGAGACTATATTCAGTATTGTATAATAACTTATAATGGAAAATAATCAGAAAATATGTGTGTGTGTGTACATAAATAAATCACTTTGCTGTACATCAGAAATTAACACTAACTGTAAATCAACTATACTTCAATAGAAAAAATAACCAGATGATGCCCAAGGTCCTTTCCATTAAAAAAAAAAAATCCATAGTAATTCTACTACTGTTTTTGGTCTCTTGGTCTCTCACTGATGTGATATAATCACCCTCTCATTATAATACTGATGCTAAACATATTCATCCCAGCTCCTAGATTTTTAAAATACTGTGTTCAGTGATATAACCAAACACATTTTCTTATGTCTAAGAGGTATATGATATACTCAGGATGTTGGCATTATACGGTAAATATTTAAATGTAATCCTTTTTTTAAGTTGCTCTGTCATACGTTAGCCATTATCATAATTCATTAAGCTCCATGGAGGGGCTAGATGTTCCAGTAGCAAGACAATAGTTGGAATTCACAATCTGTTGGAATTGTAGATTAGAGGCAGATCAGGAATGGAAATGTGGATGTGGGTCCCACAAATATGGCATCTAGAGGATGACTGAGAACTGAGCAGAGAGGCTTATCAGAGGCTGGCAGCACCATTGTCCTACAAAGGCTGTAGAGACAATACCAAGATTTTTAAGGAAATGGTTCAGTAATCATGAAGAAGCCAGAAATGGTATTCTAAGCAAAGGTTTGCTATGAGATTGGCAAGTTGAAAAGAGCAAAGGATTTTAAAATGGATAAAATGAATAGCATCCTTAATCACAACAAGATGTATAGCTTGGGGAGGTAATGTAACACACTGAGACTTGGTGCCCTCAAATGCAAATGGGCGAGATATATTATCAAGTAATTATGGAGAGGGAGGTGATTAATAAGGAATGCCTACCAAAGATAAATTTATTATTATTTTAATACCTCTGGTGAATCTATGTTTCAGAGTTTAGAATAATCTTCATTTCCAATCCTTTATAATCCTCCTAACCTAATTCACACTTGTCAAACAGTAAATCTCAATTTTCTGTTGGAACTATATGGCATACTTGATAGGTTAGTGAGTGTTGGACATTGAGTGAATAACATGGATGAAGCACAACTTCAGGATAAAAGCAGTAATAATGGATTTCGAAAATCAAATAATGTTAAATTCAGGATGCAGCTTTTGGGGCACAAGTTTAAAAATATCTAATATGTGTATTTATTATAAGGAAGAAGGTAAAGAGTGACAAACAGGTGTCTCTAACATGATAAATTGTTTCACATACACACACACACACACATATGCACATACTCTGCATTCATAAAAAAAGAAAGAAATTAGATTAAACAAGAAGTACAGAGTCATAACATGCATGTGACAGTGTCTAGAACATCCCAAAGTCCTGTGAATATTTGAGGATTACAGGTTTTCTCTCTGTTCCCAGATCTTCTACAGTTAAAGATAATTTCGGTGTCAACTGAATGATCCATCTGACTGCATGGCTTCTAAGGGACAGTATAAATCAGGCTTTCCTGTTCTTTGCATGCCTCATTTTTTTTAATATTAAAAAGTGGACATCTTAGATAATATATTTTAACAACATGAATATTGATTCCCACCTCCCCCACCCCTCAGGGCTTGTTCTCATTTGCTTATGTATTTGTCTTGTGACCTGAACAGAGTATTTCTGTGAAGTCTATTTCCTGCTCAGTGTGAAGTGTCTGTGCTCACTCACTGTGGGGTCAGCCTTGGACATGTGGACAGGACCCAGAGATGATGGAGGTTTTGGAGGGCTCTCTGTATCTGTCTCTTTCCCTGGTCACTCTACTAAGCTGTCTGCCACTTTTGGTATCACACTCAGCTCTTAGGCCCCCACTAATCCTGACTGCTTACTGTTTTCAACAATGTCCTAGGGCATAAATTGCTCTGCAGACTAATATGATTAAACCTGGGCCCCTTTACAGGACTCTTTTTGAGGCCAGTCCCTGGGGTTTGTTCTGACATATCTTCCTGGCTCTTTCTTTGGCTGGTTCTTTCTGTTAAACTAGTTGGACTACTGTTTAGCTCTTTGCTCTCATGGGGTGACTGGCTTCTTAATTGCGTATCACCAGAATCTCCTCTGTTTTTGAGAAAGTCTTTAGGCTTGAATCTCACTACATTCTGTCCTGAATAACAGCAATTTCTTTGGGGAGAACTTCTGATCTTCCTGTTATGTTGGTCTGTCTCTCTCTCCCCTTCAGCAAAGTGTCTGAGCTACTTCTTCAGAACTAGGGGCTGGGACAGTGGCCTGCTTCTCCTGGGATGACATCCCAGCTCTCTGAGCTGGTCTCTGTGTGGAGGCGATCATCTGTGGTCTTCTTGACTCGCCTCTCCTGCTGTGGGACCTCCACCCTAAAAGGAACTAGAACAATGGCTATTGGAGCTGCAGCCTTTTGCACATGGGGTAGAGTCTCTGTCCTGTGGGACAGTGGGTGGAGGAAGAGTCCCCGACCTCTTTCCAACCTCCACAGATTAGCAGGAATGGAACAAGAAATGGTACTATTTTTGTCTTTCAATACTATAAGCCGTTTCCCTTCATCTCTTCTAAAAATTGAAACATTTTCTGCATAAGACAATTAGTTCTTGCTAACTATCTGTCAAGCAGGTGAACAAAAATGTCAGCCATAATTATGTTCACAGCTCCAGCTTTGGCATTTAAGTTAATCTGGAAAACACTCACTTTCCTAGGAGATATTATGTAACCGGGACTAAGATTCAACCATGGCTCACTGTCAGGTTTTGTTCTACTTAAGTTTTAGCTAAGAGTGTTACTTGACAACTGTGAATGTGTTGCTTTGCCCTGTGTCTATGAGAGGGAAGCTTTACAGAGCCTAACATTTGTCGGGTGAAGCTGTTATCAGATGAATCTATTTTTAGGTCCTGTTCATAACTCCATAGTTAAGTTTTCAGGTGTTGTCATTAATATTCTGTCTCCTGTTTCCACAAAGAAGAGCTTAAGGATTGTTTCCTTAAATTGAGAACATCAATGTGTCCTATAAATACAAACAATATGGGGAAAATCAGCAATTTGTTCCGTTATTTCCAAATGATTTATTGCATCTTTACTACATGAAAGTCCATGTGCTAGGAACTGGGGATCCAGCCGTGAGTAAAATCCAGATCTGACCAGTATTCTTAATGGAGTTTACAGGCTAGTGGGCAACACAGACATTAGTAAAAAATATAACACAAAAAATAAATTTTTTTCTGGAAATATAAGAACTATGAGAGTTAACTTGTTTGCATCTTCACACAAGATTTTTAAGTTCCATCTGTATCTTCCATAATAGTGTAAGATAATTTCAAATTACCCCTCTTGGTTGCTGTTTGTTCACTCTTGGTTGCTAAATTAAATTTCATATGGTAATATATGTGATGTATATACAAAATGCCTGGCATTTAGTAGGTGAGCCACAGATGTCAGTTTTCTTCCAAGTCCTGTTTCCTTTGCCACAAAGGAAAGGAAAAATCTGATGTTGTATCTGAGATACTGCTTATTTCTGGTTATTTCTAAAATTCTACATGATGTCCATCTTTTCAACTGAGACTCTTTTAGCTTTGTCATGAAGAGGCTAGTGTGTAATTTATATTACCCTCTGTGTTGGAAATGCATGATTGCTTCATTTTAATGTTACTGAGACCGAGATCTTCTTTTTGCATGCTTCAAATGAGTCCCTGTAATAGTGTTCCTTAAACAGGAATTTACCCTTGAGAGTCAGTAGACATATTTTGTGGGGAGTCAGGAAGTCTTTACAATAGTTAAAATTCTATATTGAAATTGTATCTATCTGTATCTATATCTATCTTTCTACCATCATCAATATCATCATAATCTATCATCTATAAACATGCATATGTGTGTGTATCTATATCCATCTTCCTGTATGTCTTTATGTCCTAGGTCATTCAGGTAACCTGAATTTGTGTTCATGATCACCCTGATGCCAAAGGATCACCTCAATTTCTCAGCTTTAACTTTTAATGTATTTTCTCACCCAGGATCTATGGCTCTGTGGGTCTTTTCTATCTCTCTCTCCTTGCACTTGACTTTCTCTCTCCTTGCACTTGACTTCCTTTTATCCTGTGTTCTGTTAACTTTTGCTATGTGAGAATAGTATCGCTTGGGGGGAAGATTGTGTTTGAGTGTGTGTATGAACCCTCCTGTGCACACATTTCATGTGTGGATGTTACATAAGGAACACATATTTGTTTACTGGATGGATGTGGATGTCCTTTACTTTATACTATGCTGGAGAAACACGACCGGTGGACCACACTATGGAATCTGTTAAGACTGAACAGCCTAGTCTTTGGGACATAAACTATTAAGATTGTCTGATTCAGTGTGTAGAGCAAATACCATGCAGGTTCATTTTCTCTTGAACAGAACGGATGATCTTTCCTCTTCTGTCTGATCAAGGGTGGATGTTAATCTTGAAGCTACTCTTGCACAGAGGAGAGGATGAGGGCAGGAGAGGGGATGTGGGATGAGTGGAGAAGTTTCCTCTGTCTCTTGGGCTGCTGGATAGTTAGGCAGGACTCTAAGCCACAGTGACGCATGAGGGCATTCCTAAGAGCAGGGGGTCATTTTTGTCCAGTTGTTGGATAGAACCAAGAAGCAGTGCAAAAGGGACCTCATAGGCTCTAGGAAGAGCCATAACTACCACCACAATCAGCAATCCCATCACCCAAAAGTTATGTTATTCCCTTTGCAGTCAAACTCCTCCCTACCTTGACTCTGGCAATCACTGATATGCTTTTTGTCTATACGTTAGTTCTGGTTTTCTTAGAATTTCACATAAGTGAAGTCATACAGAATGAACTACTTTATACCCTTTTTCTCTCACTCAGGATAATATTTTTGATATTTATCCATGTTGTTGTGGGCATAAGTAATTTATTTCTTTCTATGGCTGAGCAGTATTCTATTGTATGATTATACAGCAATTTATCTATTCAACTGTTGATGAATGTTTGGGTTGTTTCCAATTGTTTGTGATTATGAATAAAGCTAGTATGATTATTCCTATACAAGTCCTATGTGTACATGTTTTTATTCTGGGGGATTATTAAGTCATATGGTAAATATCTATGAAATGTTATATGAAACTGTCAAACTATTTTCCAAAGTCATTTTACTATTTTGAAATCCCGCCAGCAATGTATGAGAATTCAAGTTGCTCTATATCTTTGCAAATACTTGGTGGTGTTGGCATTTTACATTTTTTTTCTTTTTAAACGTATTCATTATTAATTTTATTTAGTCATTCTAGTGAATATGCAGGGATATTTTGCATTTCCCTGCAAATTTTCACCAGTTGACCAGGCCAGTTGAGACTCAAGTCATAATAATTTCAGGATGAAGAAAGGGCTGCTATAGTATTTTGTAATCATAGGATGATGAAATGTGTAACATATGGAATACATAGAATAATGATTTTTCTCTTAAAAATCAATATCAGGAGCAATATGCTGTGGAACAGAGTCTTAACCACCTCTTTTCCTTACCACCATACACACAGTTGAGGAGAAACTGGAGCATTTTGGCCAAGAGAGATTAATTGTACATATTGTGAGTCCAACTTCATCCTTCCTGGCCATGGGATTTTGGCATTGAAGCTGGGGACATTACTGTTCCCCTTGTTTGTTGCTGTCACTCTAGAATCATACTGTGAGATTTTCCTTGACTGTGGTTTCCAGGGTGTTGAAACGATAGAGATGCAGGGTCTATGATAGCTGCACTCCTCGTTAAGTAATAATTTAATAGCAGAGAAAATTGAATGGATTTTCAGCTCCCTCCAAAGAGTATATAGCTCTTGCCAGTATTTGGGGGACAGATTCTCAGAGCATTATTAAACATCATACACAGTGCTTAGATCCATTACTATTGTTATTTTGTAGGATTTTAGTTTAAATGAAAACCAGATTCTGTCACCTCACTAGGGTTTTAGTGGGAGTAAATATGTATCCACTCTGGGCTCATCAAGTTTTCTTCTTTATTGTTTTGTTTCATCCAACACTGGCAGGAGCTAACTCCTTAGAAAACAATGTTTGGTATAGCATTACAAGTCTGACTTGGTTTAAGGCACTCTAAGAAAATATTGCTGAAAATAAGACTCCTCAGTAAGGATTGCACTGTGAGGTATTACATACCAGTTTCGACAGAACTCAGATTTTGCTGTACCTTGTTCTTCCAATCTATATTCACGTGATCGGAAGCTTACCCCTCAATAGGTTTCTATAATCACCAACTGAGGGGTATTGAGAGACCGTTCCATGCGAGCGCATTGCTTGCAGTCAGCCTCATCCTTATCCTAATGAAATCTCACTGTGGAGAAATGAGCTGCCTATCTCTGAAATGGGATCCCCATTCTCCAGCACCAGACTCACGTTTCCGCAGCCTGGCTCGGTCAAGGCTGGCAATCTGGGGAACAAGTGTAACAATAGACAGAGATTCGAGTGAGGAGGAGGGAGGGAAAACGCTGAATGAATAGACTAGAGGCATGGGAAAGCATTTGAGTTTTCCCACTATGTTTTTTTTTTCTCTCTTCTATTCATTGTTCTGATTTATTTCTTAAAATTTATTTTTTAATTGAGCTATTATTGACACGTAGACTCACCTACTTGAAGTGTACACTTTGATAAGTTTTGACATAAGCATATATCCATGACATCATCACAACATTTAAGAGAGTTAATGTATCTTTCACCCCAAAAGAGTCCCTGTGACCCTTTGTAATCTGCCTGACCTCATTCCTCCTTAAAGGTTGGCTTCCCAGGCATCTTTTGATCTGCCCCTTGTTACTCTGGGTCCTCTTTTTAACCCAATTTCTATAATGAAGTGATTGATCTCCTCTCATGACTTTTTTTGGGGGGCGGGTAGGTTTAAAAAATAAATTTTATTGTTATGAGAAAATTCTCCTAATGCAATGTAAAAGAGAAAAAAAACAAGTTTAGAGATCAAAAAACACATTCATTATTATTATATGATTATAATTTATGAAAAATTACACATTTAGATGGTAAAAATTGAAAACAACTGGAGTAAAACATTCATATTTCTTCTGGGGTGATAGAATTATACTGGATTTTATATAATTTTCATATTCATATTTTCTGATTTCTCAAGTAAACATTTATTATTTTCCTAAGTGCTTATATTTACAAACCATGATTTTTAAGTATCACAGAGTTACTGGTAAAGCCCAACTCTACCTCCCAGCCAGTCCTCACTCTCTCTTCCCAGTTTTAGCAAATATCTTGGCAGGAGTGGGAAGCGGACAGTCACACCTACCAGGACGTGAGCTGCCCAAGTCATAATGTTTCTGCATCTCCTCCTGGTGCCCACACAGGATTATCAATCTAACTCCAGGGGCACTTCCTCTAGAAATCTCTTCCTGTGCAGATGCTGTGAGTGACCACCCACACTTTACAACAAGTATTCTCAAATGAAGGAGCGTAGACCCCCTGGAATCTGCAGATGTCAACTCAAGAAATAGTGCTCTTTATGGGAGTTAAAATATGATTATTTTCATTTTAATGGCAATCTTAACAAAAGTTTTGCCAGTTGTAAAGATAAAAGTGTCCACAGAAACTAACACACCATTGTAAAGCAATTATACTCCAATGAAGATGTAAAAAAAAAAAAAAAAAAAAAAAAAGCTGTGTCCTCTTATATTAATAACTTTTAATGGAAAGATATTTTCCTATAATGGGGCTGATCTCACATGAGCATGTTTTTTTAAATGGGCTTGTGGACTCCTGGTGTCCATGAATATGTTTCTGTGGGGCCTGAGAGAATTTCTTCTCTTTAAAAGTATTATTTCCTTTATTCAAATTTTAGAAACATTGTGACACATCTGGGACAGTTTACTTCAGAATTTAGAAATAACAAAAATATCTTGACTTATTATTATTATTATTATTTATTTTTACAGTGTGGTCCAAGTCTCTCTTCCCCAGAGCATCAGTCATAGATTATAACTCTCCCCTGTGAAAACTCAGAACCCCTCTTTAACGGGGGTGGTAATTCCCTTGTAAACTGAACAGTGGCCCGTAAATATTTGCTACAGGCATAGCAAAAAGTTATTGTAGCTATGAACCCCCATCACAAGTCTAAAATCTTACTTAATTGTAGTGAGAAAAAGTCTTGATTCATTTAATATTTTGTGCAAGAAATGCTGTGTGAAGATATTTTCTTTAAATTTGATTCAGACTCCAAGCCTCCATGGTGTGAAGATGATGGGAACATACAACAGAGCCGTTATTGAGCCCCAATAACATAATCGGGATCCCAGACTGCACAGGTCTTGGGTCCACACAATCATTATCGAAGATCATTATCGAAGGCCCTTCTGGACTTCACACACCTCTAACACTGAGATGCTCTTGGTCCAAGAGGTGCTGACCCCTGAGCCTGTAAGCTCTGACAGGTCTATGCCACTTAGAGCACTGGACTCTTCGCTGTGACCTTGGGCTCCTGGCCTGGGTTTAAACTGTCTGACAGCAGTGAACACCATTTTTCTTGGAGGTCCAGGTATCTGTTCAGCAAGGGGTGAGAGAGCTGACCAAGATGATGTGCAGTTCTCATCTTCTCAGGAAAGGGTGAGGGAGTTGACCGAGAGACCTTCCTACCACTGCAAAACTCACTGATGTGCAGTTCTTCTGAGGCAGGACTGTACCTCTTGCCTATTCCCCTATGCTTTTAGCCTCCAAAGACCATCTTCCTTCACCTCTCTTTCTGAGATACCATGCATACTCTCTATAATACGTTTTAAGTATGGTGAGGCCAAATCTTTGACATTTAGAGGGTTCAGTTTAATATGTTTAATTTCATTCAATTTATTCAAACTCTGAGCCTTAATACTGCCAGGTTGGATTTTAGGGATGATTGGAATTCTTCCACTTTATTTGCATTGCACAAGGCCATGGCCCCCATCAAATGTTGGAAGGGTCTTTAATCTGTAGTCCATTGTGGTTACCATTAACATCTTGACTGTCCCAGGCCTCCTAGGTTTTCATGACTAGGCAGCTCAGTTCTGTGGCTCCTGTGCTCTGTTTTTGTCCTAGGAACACGGACCCAGCTACCTTCATGGCATCCTTGTCCACTCCATCATTGCATCACTTCTTTGGGTTCTGAGACAAAGCCAGCTACAGGGCCCTATGACTCACAGGATCTCATGTCTATACCCCTTCCAAGATATGGGAATCCTTGTTTTTTCTCTTGTCCCCTTCAACAAATTTCAACTCTTTTCCTTTTAACCAGTATAATTTGAGGCAATCTGCTTAGAATGCAGTTTGCTAAAAAAGTAAAACTAAACAATAATTAATAATTAGGGAAATTTTCCTGCTAGAAAATTCTAAATAGAGTGCTAGAGAGCTCCAAGATTTGGTTTCCTGCTGAGAATGTGAGGGTGAAGGTTGAAAATAGATTATAACAAATATAAATGGGTAGTCCAGCATATTATCCTGCACTCATTCATTTAATCATTTAACAAATGTGTATTGGGTACCTACTCTGTGCTAGAGACTTGGGTAAATGTGGTAAGGAGAACAATGTAATGGGGAGACAGATAAAGAGAATACCACATTATCCTATGATAAATGGTCTACATAATGGGAAAAACATGAACTCTGATTATGCTGTCCTAGGTTAGAATGCTGACTCGACCACTTTCCAGGTATGTGGTCTTTAGGAAGCTCCTTCCCTGATCAGTGTTGTAGAGCTGACTGTTATACATGCCCGGCTTTTGGGGGTTTTCATCTATGTGAGCTCTCATCTGTTATTGAAGGGACTGAAACTTTATCTCTATTTTTGTGACACATTTTCTCCTTCCTAGAAATGTATGAATAGATACTCTTTATACTCAGGGTTTTATTATTATTATCTCATTAACCTTGTTTAATTTGTATTTCCAAATGCTCTTTCTTGAAAGCTGTTTTCAGATGCCATGGAAGCTCATGGGTTTCTTCTTAGAAAAGAGAGAGAAGATCCAGTTCCTAAGTCATCTATCTCTTCCCAGTTGTCATTCTCAGAAGTTACCTATGAGCAAACCAGATGCTAGATATTAAGCCTCCCCTTTTTCAGACATTACTATCCGCTAAGGAAATAGGGAGCACAGACACAGTGCAGTCCCTTCAAGTCAGCACCCTGTGGCCAGGTCCCTCTCAGGACACGATGCTTCCTTAAACATATGCTATTCCCCGTTTGCACAGCATCCCTTGATACGTCCAGTCTGTACTGTCCAAGCTAGAATCCAGGTCAGGAAGACCCAGATTCTTGATAATGGCTGCCTCTCCTCATGTGGGGGGTGTGTGTGTGTG